>NC_083482.1:13142904-13157904 GCF_030014155.1 Tachysurus vachellii | reverse complement strand
CTCATTTTAGCTCTCAATGCACACACACACACACACACACACACACACACACACACGCGGTGCACAATGCACACACACACACACCTCTTTCACTGTTTCTCTCACTCTCTTTCTGCCTCATTTTAGATCTCAATGCACACACACACACACACACACACACACACACACACACACACACACACACACACACACAGACAGACGAGGAGGCCAAGCAGGTCGGAGTGTTTCAGTGTTAAGCTGTTAACTAAGGTGTGTGCTCTGAACATTAGACGCAGCGCTGCACACACTCTGATTAGTAAAAAGCTCCTTTTCTCTTCTAGCACACACACATTTTCCTTTTTTTTTAATTTTATTTTATTTTTGACACCCTGTTCATTTTGCACGTAATACTGATCAATAAAGATTAATAAATCGCTGCACGGTAAACAAAGGTTGCCGACTCGACGCTTCAGAGCATTTGCATGTTTATTAATCTGTCGTTTCTTTAGTCATCGTGAATATATGATTATAGATACCATCAAGAAACAAAACCGAACGTCGATTAGTGCAAACCTCAGAGAAGCTCGCAGGAACCCAAGGCTGTTTGGAACAAACAGGTCGATTCGCTCCTGTTTATGGGTCACGTGGCCGTTTAGAGCAGTTTTCTCACCTGAAGCGCAGGTGAGCTACGGCTGCTTTTGATCTCGCCGCTCTGTTTGTGTTAGCAGGGTGGAACCATGGTTCTCTGGGTCACAGATGTTCATGGGAACTGAAAAGTGAGCGCACCTGTAGACATCAGCATGTCATGGTGAAATACATCCAGTCAGAGAGCAGAAGACAATGGGAAAGAAGAGCAGGGCCTCAAGCACTCAAAGTCAGAGGGTAGAAATGTGTACACACACACACACACACACACACACATTCACACACACACAATTGATTCGTGAGGACCCTCTATTGATCTTCTATCTAATGTTATCATACACAGAAATCGTTCCACCTAAAGGTTTTTTTTCTTCTTCTTTTTCTTCTTTTTTTTTTTTTTTTTTTGCATTTTCTTCACTTGAATTTCACTAATGTGCCCACAAGGTCAAACCTTTTCAGATTTTCCTATCCTTGTGGGAACATCTGAGTCCCCAGACTGAGTCTTATCCAAATCATGGACAGGTGTAAAGCATTACAAAACGAAATGGTTGAAATTTGAAACTCAAAACACTAATTTGTAATTATTTCATGGTCGTGAGATGTCATTTGCATGAAAATGGCATCGCTGCATCAAAGTACAAAAAAATGTTGCACAAATAGTGATGGAGGAAAATTTTCTCCACTGCCAACAACACACACACTCTTACACTTACACACACACACACATACACACACCAGAACAAAAGCAGTACATTATTCCACCAACTTCTTCCTACTTCCACGTTCATCAAAAATTTAAAAAAAAAAATTATAAATAAATAAAAATATTTACATTTTATTTGTATTTTCTTTTTTAAATATCATCATCCAACTCTTTTGCTCGACTGCTCTGATCTCATAGCTATGCTGTTAATCTCTCAACAACAAATGGCAGGCGAAAATAACAGCAGCTGGTACAGAAATATTTCTGAAAAATAAAAGCCATAATAATTCATTAAAGTCAGGTTTAAGTGTGAAGATTATCACTTATCGCACTGCACTAGATCCCAATAAACCTTCTGCTGCATTCTATACGAGTGTGATAACTTTTCCCACGTCAGATCCTTAGATCCTAACTATATACATTACCACTGTATATGTGAGTTTTTTTTCCTTCTGTTCGTTTGCATGTCACATTTCCATACTTACCTTTCTGTCTTGTGCGTTTAAAAAAAAAGTCCTTTTATTCCTTCCTCCTATTGGTAGATATGAGATCTGAGACTTAAAATATTTGCATTGGCATAAAATCATAAAGCAGAATTATGTATTCAAAAATGTGGCAATTTTGTCGGAAAAAAAAAGAAAAAAGAAAGAAAGAAAACATCAGGCTAGAAATAAACGCTTGTAAACTATATACTTTATATATAACTAAATAACTTCCTATTTTTTCTTAATAGAATTGTTTTTATTATTATTTTCATTTTGGTATTTTGGATTAGAGTTGTTTACTGTGTTGAATTGGCTTTCCATTTGACTTATTGACATTTGGACTTGGACTTGTCTCATTATATTTGTTCTTGGTCTTGTTCACAAACCAAATAAAGCCTAATTGAAGTAAAGGTTGGTGATTTGATGGTGTTTTGATCTGGACCTTGACTTCGTCTTGCTTTCATTTGGATTTGGATTTGACTCCCTTATGACTCCCTTATGACTCCTTCATGACTCAAGCTCAGCTAGTTTTAGATCTGACAGTGGTGGTCTTGATTACAGCTTATATTTTTCACTGATTGCAGACACAGTATATATCGTATCGTCATAAAACCTATCTACAGTTCGTGTAAGAACGAGATTCTTACTTGATTCGAACAGGAACTTGATTCGATTTGCCTTGTGATGCGGGAAACGGCTTTATAAACAAATCTCATCATGAAAGCATTGACAAATTGGTCAGTATTTAATATTTAGTGTTTCTTCTACTTATTCAGGCATTCTTAATAATAAAGACTTTTTTGGTTAAGAATTTATACTAGATTGTAAAAAAAATCTATATGAAAGATTTGGGAGAAAGAAAATATAATATAAAACGTTAAAGAAATCTCATATCTAAAGTTGTTCAGTTCAATGCTTTAGATATTATTATGTTCATATCTAAATCTATTTTCTAGTACAACTAATCACCCTCATGGTTTGAAGTCTTCTCTCTGTTATTTATGCCTCCTACATCACACACCACCACATGTATATCTTTCACCTCTGTGCCATCAGCCTGATGAAGAGCAAATAGAGGTTGAAACCTCATCTGCATTGTTGTTAGTACAGATCATCCCTGACATCCAGAACGCGAGGGCTTCATCGGGAAGCCGTTCTGCTGTATCAGATGTATCTGAAAAGCCGAACGTGGGAGAGAAGCAAAGAGAGGGCACGCGCTGTATGCAGAATGGCGCGAGCGATCTACATTTCAAATGCAGAGGATGTTTTCCGCTGGATGCTTCTTTGAAAACATGGCTACAGGGAGCAAGCGAAATGTAAGAGGATATGGCATCAAAGGGCCTGGAAGAGAAAACAAAACAACAGCACACAGGAAGAGAGGAGCAGAGGATAAGTCCTTCACATACTCCTCATTACTGGATGTGGAGAGCTACATGACAGTGGAGGAAAAAAATAATGATAAAAAAAGAAAACAATCAGGGTGGGAGTGGGAACAGGTAGAAGAGGAGAAGAGCGAGATTGAACCTGATCACATGGAAATTTTGTTCACATTTCCAGAGTGATGTGGTTGGATTTGATTTGGTTTCATACAAATGATGTTCTCTCTAAAGGTATGAAAGCTAATTGTGGCCTTTAACAAGTTGGGACAATTAAGTTGGGACAAACTTCAAATTACGTTTGAGAGATAAGTTTAAGCTTTTGAATGGTTTGGGTCTAATTGATGGCAGTAGCTAAGCATTTTGTCCTGTTTCGTGTATTTTGTCTTTCTTTCTTTCTTTCTTTCTTTCTTTCTTTCTTATATCATACTTAATTTCAAATCTGTTCAATTTCTATCTATCCATCCATCAATCCAACATTGTTTCCTGTTTTGTGTATATTGACTTTCTTTCTTTCTTTCTTTCTTTCTTTCTTTCTTTCTTTCTTTCTTTCTTTCTTTCTTTCTTTCTTTCTTTCTTTCTGCCTGGTTAGTTTCAATCAAAGTGTATTTATTCTGTCAGCCTGTGGCCTCATTGAAAAATACATTTCCCAATAATTTCTTCTGTCTTGGACTCAGATGTATAGCCTCAATCACCTAATTTTCTAAGTGTGTGTGTGTGTGTGTGTGTGTGTGTGTGTGTGTGAGAGAGAGAGAGAGAGAGAGAGAGAGAGAGAGAGAGAGAGAGAGAGAGTGAGAGAGAGAGAGAGAAAAAACCTTAGTGGAAATATGGTCCAGTGGTACAACTGTAAATATTTTTCAGGGTAAAGGAGATGAAAAATCATTTTAAAAAATCGATGCCTGCTTCCTATAGCCCATCTCAAACAAATCAATCATAATCTTAACCAGCTGCCAGGAGAAAGGGTAGGCGTGCAATCTTTGTCTGAAATCTCTAATTTCTGAATCCATTCTCATAACAGGGCCATCATCTGATCATTTAACTCAGCTAACAGTGTGCCTCCCTCCTGGGGCTCTGGGGAAATGCAGCGAGGGCACGAGGAGCCTGAGTCGAGGAAGCCGTCTACCTCAGTCTACCTCAGTCTACCTCTGTCTACCTCTGTCTACTTCTGCTCCTATGCTCTGCTCCATTGTATTGATCTTGGTAGATGAAGCCTTTTTGATGAGAAATGGAGTGGATTATATTTGTTAGCAAGCCTTACACTTATCTATTGAGTAATGACAAATCAAAATAACATTGTGCTTGTCCTTTGGTGGTTATAGTAAATCAGTGTTAAATAAATTAATAAATAAAAATAAGGCAAGATAACATGGCCATTAACACCTTCATGCAATATGTCAAATATTCAGATATTATTTTACTTTCAATAAACATAGTCTTAGTCCTCTTATTTGTTTCACACTGGATGTTCATTTATTTAAAAAAAAAATGCATATATTCACAGCAATAATACTCATATAAACCATACACAAGAACATACAGTACATTTCTGGCTCAGCAATGCAATACAATACCTCAACTTGCATCTGTTTTATCCTGGAAATCTAAGCAGACGACAATAAATCCAAGGAACTGAAGACTGGAACGATAAACACATATATAAAAGAATGAACAAAATCATTAACACTTGATTAAATGACTAGAGGAAAAAAAAAAAAACAAGTGGATTCTCACTTTAGCACTTCTTGTTTGAAGAGGTTTAAACCAGCCGATCCACTAATCCAGTTTTAGTGAGCGATTGCTCCTTGGAGTTTAATGCCTCCTCTTATCTAAACCACCTCATTCAACTGAGTAGCTAATTATCAAGCACTTGATGAGCTGAGGTGTGTTAGAGCAGAGAAAATCTGCTGGAAGATTAGATTTGATCTAATCTTTGCTTTTGCTATGCTTTTGTGTGGATATTCAGACGAAGGAACTGCATACGTTTAAAGGATGTGTATATTAACGTATTTTAAGTTACTACCTGGATCTACTACAATTCCATATCCAATGTGGAGGAATTGTGTATTGAGAAAATTACAAAAAAAAATAAATAAATAATAATAAAAATAAAAAAATAAAAAGCTACTAATCTAGAAGAATAAAGTCTATAGTCCTAAACTATACCCCACCCCCCACCCCCCTGTCATTGTACACCTTTGGTACCTTTAATATGGATCTTGTACCTGGAAATGTGGACATTGACATTTACTATACCTTTAAAATAGAATAAATATAAAAATAAATAGAATAGATCTTTGTTTATTTTTTCGAGTGATGCTTTAAAGATACACTTTGCTAGTGATATATTAAAGGGGCCAGAGAATTACACTTTATGGATGGCACCAGGGCAAGGAAATGCTCAGTTACAGTTTCTTTTTCTTTTTTCTGAGAAAGCAAATTTACAGATATTTATTAGGCAAAGCAGAATGGTTATTATTACTATTGTTGATTAGCTATATATTATTATTATTATTATTATTATTATTATTATTATTATTATTATTATTATTATTATTATTATTAGCCTCCTGTCGCACGTGTGTTTAATCATTTAATAAAATTGCAAGGTCAAAAATAAATCAGCCCCCATTATTTGGCGCAGATCTCCCCAAAGCACAGGAGGCGGACTGTTTTGAATTTCAATTGGCTTGGAAGTGTCCAAAGGCCCCGAGCTAATCCATCAAAGACTATTCGCCATGAGTTAATCGCTTTACAGCGGGTTTGGAGTGAGAAGCGCTGGACTGTTCTGCTTCTGCTTTACGCGGACACACACACGCCACACACACACACACACACACACAGAGAGAGAGAGAGAGAGAGAGAGAGAGAGAGAGAGAGAGAGAGAGAGAGAGAGAGAGAGAAAAGCCTGTCAAAGCGCCTTCCAACTTCATTTAACCCGCATCTGTGGCGCTAACGGTCTGCTGACTAATCACAGAATGATGAGTAATAAAAATTGCACTATTTCTGCCGGAAGCGATTTAAAACCTCTATACAACCTCATTTTCTGCTAAAATGTCTTTCACATTTAAAGACATGCAACATATTTTATTATATACACATATATAAACTGACTAAATTTTGACACATTTTGCGTCTCCGCCGTTTCGGTATTGCATTCAGACAGGGGAAAATAACGGGAGAGACATGTGTCCATCTTTATATATATATACATACATGACTATCACTGATGCATGACGTTTTAAAGCAGCAGACTGTCTAGTCGCCTAGTTTTAGCTTTTTCCTCTTATTTATTTATTCACCAATTAAATCCGTTTGAGACAATAAACTTATAGCAGATTTATTTGTTTATTTATCAGAAAAAAATCTATTTCTATTTTGTTATAATAATAATAATAATAATAATAATAATAATAATAATAATAATAATAATAATAATACGTTATTTTAGATTAATTATAGATTTATATTAAATACACGCCTGGTGCAAAAGAAATTTGAATAATATCTCAGGAAGATCTTCAAAGGAAGTGTGTATATTTACATGCACAATTCTTACCTCGATCCCTTCCTCCGCATGCGAGCTCCTTCTCCTCGTCCTTGCTCTCCTTGAGTCCTCAGAGCTGAACACACACTCCTGCCGGTGAAGAGGAGGAAGTAATTATCACCGATAATAGACTATCAATGAATAGTGACGTCACCGGAACGGGTATCCAAGGCAACCGGCACGCTATCTAAAGGTGACCTGGCATTGGCCGGTTATAACGTCCTTCAAATCGGAGATGGCCAATATAATTGGCCAATGGGGCGTTGAATTGAGGCTTAAAATCCTCCAGGGGCTGAACCGGGTTGAGATTGAAAGAAGAAAAGAAAAGCAGCGATAGCTTAAAGAAAGAGCAGTAACATCAATAATTATATATATTATATATTATATTATATCATCAACCTTCTGCTTTATTACTCTTATCATCATTGACATGCAGGTCCCATATAAACATAATGTAGAACATTGCATATCTCGTAGCTATTATTTCTGTACTGAAAACAGTAGTGTAAGAGATCTTGAAAGGTCATTAAAATCTGGATAAGTGACTGAAATTAAAGCGTCTCCTGTTTGCTTGATGATCCAGAAAGAACATGGTTAAATTCAATATGAAAGTACTTTAATGAAATACACGACATGTTATTATTATTATTATTATTATTATTATTATTATTATTATTATTATTATTATTATTGTTATTATTATTATTATTATTATTATTATTAGTATTATTATTATTATTATTGTTATTATTGTTGTTGTTGTTATTAATGTAGCTATTCTGTATTTAAAAGCTCATTGCCACGTTGAAAGTGGGTGGGGATCAGTACAGAAATGGGGATGAAATAAATATGTTTTACAGTGTGACTGTAACTCGACTTCTGTTTGGCTCTTCAAGAGTTTCAGTCCTTTTCCTCTCCAGAGGCTTTTAAACAACGCCTACAGCGATCCCTTTCGGCACAACACGGACTTTAACTAACCCGAACAGTGCAGGAGAAAAAAGGGAGAAAAACACTTTCGACATAGAGTGCAAATGCTGAAATAATTTTGTCTACAAGATTTTTAACTTATGGTAGCCGAATATGAATGAAGAATTTCTTATTCCTATTATTATTATTATTATTATTATTATTATTATTATTATTATTATTATTATCATCATCACTGTTATTTTATATTTGTTTTTTTTTGGGGGGGTTTTTTGCCTGGCATTGTGCCTCATAGATACATTTCTATTACTTCAAAGCTGGACCTAATATTTTCTAGGAATAAAAAATAAATACACGATAACAAGCATAAGTATCGCCTACTATTATATTTATACAGTTGTTTAGGGCTGCTAGAACGGATCATGCACTATATGCACTAAACCTAAATAGCCTGTGTTCAGCTTGTTTTATTGCCATAATAGGCATGATACGGAGCACAAATGGTTTTCAAGCAAACAAAATGAAATAAATCGGTATAAATCGGGGATCTCCTACGGCGCAGAGACAGATATCAGTGTAAATCAAAGCGGCTTAGAGGCCATGGCCGTGGCCTCATATGGACTTTAATGTGTGTGTGTGTGTGTGTGTGTGTGTGTGTGTGTGTGTGTTCGTGAATTTGCGCTAAACAGGCGGAAGAGCTGCTTCATTCCTAAAAAGTGTCACTTAGTCTATCGCCTGTCAAAAGTTACTCTCTCGTACTGTGAAGAACCGATTCAGAGTCACACACTCACGCGCTCTGACAACACTGTCTCCAGTTAAACTGACTCATTTTACACCGTCGAGTTCAGTGAGCGCGCCGATATTTGCATATATAAATATGTATCTTATTAATCGAAAGCAATTGGGTTATTTCTTGTAGTTGTGTTTTTAAGGCGCCAACAAATTAGACTTTCCGTTATATGTAAAATGTTTTAAAAATATGGTATGTATTGTCATCAAGGCAAGACGAATGCGCGCAAAAAAATGCAAGAAAAGGAAAAAAACCTGGAAGACGAAAGGAAGAGCAGCAGAACATGTAGCGTTTCTCCTCTGGTGTTTGGCAAAGCGGTCTCTGGCAGCCAGCTTAGTCCATTTGCTATTAATCAAGTGTGAAAGTGACGGCTTCATGTGTTTAGAGAACGAGGGAAGTTGGAGCTGATGCGCACTCGGCTCGCATGAGATCGCCATCCAGGGGCTGAATCGGTTCGGTCTAAAGCAATGAGGATTGTTAGAGGCAAAAAAAAAAGGAGGGGGGGGTTGTTAGCGAATGTCTCTGTGCGAGTGTGTCAGAGAGAGAGAGAGAGAGAGAGAGAGAGAGAGAGAGAGCTGGAACCGAGCACCAGCTCTCCTGCTCGTTCTCTGACTACACCCGAGAGGAGGAGCGTGAGGAGGCGACGTAGTGGGCGTCAGAATCCTCAATTTCCAACTTAGCATCCTGGCAGGGCACTCCGCGGCGCAAAGCCCCGTCCGAGACGCGCAAAAAAGAAAACTTTCTCGCTCAAAACACGGAATGAGAGAACCGACAAGTCTAAGCGCCGAGGGTCAGACTCGAAAAGTCGATCACCACTGATCCACATCAACAACAATAACAACAGCAACAACAACAACAACAGTCCACTTCGAGTTAACGGAGAGAAGTCAGAAGTCTATGCATTCGTTGCTTCTTCTGATTTCCAGTGCGCGAAGGCGACGGACGCGCGCTCTGCTCATCAGGGACTCTATGCGCGAGCGCGGACGACTGTGCGTGTGAAAGTGAAAAAAAAAGCGGATTACAAAGTGCACCGAAAAAGCAGCTCGTTCTCCGGCGCTTGGCCATGGCGTACCCTCAGGGCTACTTGTATCAACCGTCCGCCTCTTTGGCGCTCTACTCGTGCCCAGCGTACAGCACGAGTGTAATCTCGGGCCCGCGCACCGAAGAGCTCGGTAGATCGTCTTCAGGCTCGGCATTTGCACCCTACGCCGGATCCACGGCGTTCAGCAGCGCCTCAGCTGCCTACAGCTCGCATCTGCCATACGGAGCGGACGCCGCAGCCGCCGCCGCCACTTTCACCTCTTACGTGGTGAGTAAGGTTTTATTTATTCATCTATTTATTTAATTAATTATCTTCTACCCTTTGTTATAGCTATAGTTTGTGCAAAGTTACAGGACCGAATGGTTGTGTCCCTAATTTGTTTGTTTACTTGTAATTGCGCGTGATGTACGAGATAGTTTTTTTTCTTCTTCTTTTTGACTATGCACGTTAATCAAATACAATTTCAGTCTTTAAATTGCCGGAATACTTAGATGATAAATGTCTGAATACAAAATAAGTAAATCAATAAATATTAGTTTGAGGAATAGTCTGTTTTTCACGAAGGAAAATAAAAGCCTTGCAAAACAAGTCGAGCAAAAGATTTTCAGCAGCAAACATTTGCTTCGTATTTGCATAAGTTTCATATGGCTCTCTATAGCAAAAGACTCTTAAAAGCCGTATTTAATTTAGGATGCCATGGTTTTTGTGGCGATCAAGCGTTTTGTTTGTGTGTGTGTGTGTTTTTATTTAACGGAACATTTTATATAAACAACATGTATAACAACATGATATCTGGCAGCATGGCCTAACAAACTGACAGCATATTAGTAATAATAATAATAATAATAATAATAATAATAATAATAATAATAATAATAATAAGTGCAGACATCATAAAATATATTATACACATAGTGATGTTTCTGAATAATATACACAGAATAGAGTATTAGTTGGAAGGTCTATTTTAAGCCCCGGGTTTGTTCAGAGGTTTTTATATATTCACTGGAAAAACTAGCAAAATGTGTTGAGTTTAGTGGGTCAATAATTTGATTAATTAGATTTAGTGTAGTGTAGTGTGTGTGTGTGTGTGTGTGTGTGTGTGTGTGTGTGTGTGTGTGTGTGTGTGTGTGTGTGTGTGTTCAGTAAGTTTTGGGAGCTGGTTAAACTTACATCACGTTAAAGTTTGCGTTTGAATGGATGGTATATGTGATACAGTGGGTTTAATTGTGTTTTAATGGGCTTCTTGCAGAGTTCCCCCTATGATCACACGTCAGGCATGGCTGGATCTATCGGTTATCACCCGTACGCAGCACCACTGGGTTCATACCCGTACGGTGACCCTGCGTACCGTAAGAACGCGACCCGGGACGCCACCGCGACTCTGAAGGCCTGGCTCAACGAGCACCGCAAGAACCCGTATCCCACCAAGGGCGAAAAGATCATGCTGGCCATCATTACCAAGATGACCCTTACCCAGGTGTCCACCTGGTTCGCCAACGCTCGGAGGAGACTGAAGAAGGAGAACAAGATGACCTGGACGCCGCGCAACAGGAGCGAGGACGAGGAGGAGGACGAGAACATCGACCTGGAGAAAAATGACGACGACGAGCCTAACAAGCCTATTGACAAGGGAGACTCGACAGACACGGAGACAGGTCTGTGGAAAAATCATCAATTTTTAATTCGTAGTCGTTTTTCCACTCCGGGCGCAAAATTGATTGCTGGTTAATGGCGGTGTATTATTTATAATAGGACAATTGCTTTAAATAATAATCACCTTGAGCTCTAATTTGACTCCTTATGGAGTGAGAATTGCTGGTGACGCGGGGTGTTTTGCAGTCCATTTATCTTGAGCTGCATAATAGGGGCACAGCTGGCGTACTGAATCTCATTTATTACAATCTGATTATTATTATTATTATTATTTTTATTATTACTATTAAAATCACCATAAATTATATATGTATAATATATATAATTTATGGTGATGATAATAAACATATTTCTTTTTTCCCATTTTTCAGATTCCAAAATCTTGCACGTGGGCGAGGCGCCGTGCGACAGATTTCAAGATGACCACCACGGCAAAGACTCGGACCCTTTGCTCAGCGACTCGGACTTGAAGGAGACTGACGAGCGCGCGGACGCACTCGTGAACCCTTCAAAAGCCACCACGTCGTCGCCGTCGCTTGTGCAGCGGGCCCACGAGCTTAACGTGCACGACAGGCCGCCGGAAGTTGCACACGGTGCCTCCGTAGTCAATCACAGCAACGCTACGTCCGTTATCCATTCTCCCCCGTCTGCGCCCAAACCTAAACTGTGGTCTCTGGCGGAAATAGCCACGTCCTCAGACAGGTGCAGAGGAGGAGGAGGCGGCGACGCAGGGGGCACAGCCCAGAGCGCTCTACCGGCAGCCAGCGCCGCGTCTCCGAGCCGGACCTCGACGCAGTGCGCGCTCCCGAGTGGCGCCGTGCTCTCCCGGCCTCTCTACTACACGTCGCCGTTTTACGCGGGCTACACGAACTACGGCTCTTTTGGCCACCTGCACGGCAGCCACGGCTCCGTCACGAGCTCGGCAGCGACGCACTTCAACGGAATAAGTCCGAGCGTTTTAAACCGAGCAGAAGCTCTTGCCCGAGAAAGCAAAGCAAGGAGCCAAGCGCAGGTAGACCTGTGTAAAGACTCCCCTTATGAACTCAAGAAAGGTATGTCCAACATTTAATACCGGAATTCGTCTCCGCGCTCATGGACTATTATTTATTATTTGTGGTTGCATATAAAAGAAGACGACGAAGAAGAGAGAGAGAGAAAGAAAGAGAGAGAGAGAGAAAGAGAAATATTAATGATAAAGGGATTTCGGACAGTTATTTTCTGATTAAATGCTTATCTTCAAATCTTAGTTTCTGAATGGTTAATCAAGATGTAACATCTAAGAATTGTCTTAAAACGCTGCAGCCGCCTAAGTCTATTTGTATTAAAGACTAATATGTATATTTAATGTAGCATTTTTGTATTTAAAATGGACAATACACTATCTTTGAAGTAAATTATGACAAAAAAAATCGCGTGTGCAGCAGTTGTTTTGGGGCACTTGCATGCTTTCGGATGACAA
The DNA here is from genome assembly GCF_030014155.1 of Tachysurus vachellii. NCBI lineage: Eukaryota > Metazoa > Chordata > Actinopteri > Siluriformes > Bagridae > Tachysurus > Tachysurus vachellii. Next base: position 13,145,298 of record NC_083482.1, on the reverse strand, counting down.
ATGTGACAGCTGCACAGAAAAAAAAGCAAACAGTGCTTTAAAAATGTTGAGGCCTTTCTGCAAATCACTCTGAGAAGCATTCAGGTTATTGGGTTCATTTTCTTCCCTAAAAAAAAAAAAAACAATCAAACATTGGTAGCCAGAAGTAAAATTCACAGCTTCAGAAATTCACTGATGTAGGTCTATATGATTTATTATTATTATTATTATTATTATTATTATTATTATTATTATTATTATTATTATTATTATTCCGAAACGCTTCATGGCCGACTTATGGCTAAACCGGGTATTTTTTATTACCATCTCTTTTATCACCTGTATAAGGGATAATAGTTATCATTGACTCACAGGCCTGAGCGTACTTTACCAGGTGAATATTGATATGACAACGCTGGCCGAAGTGTCGAGCAGTCATTTAACCCAATTACACTCCATGCGCGTCGTGTTATGTGCCGAGCGATTGGGTGTTGAACTCCAGTAATGAGTTCGATTTTATGCCAAATTTAGATCCTCTTTACTGTTTCCGCGGCGTAGTGACTGAGAGGCAGCCGCCAATGCACTGCAATGAGGTGTTTGGGGAATATGCGTCTCGGTTATACTCTTAATGGTGTGAAAGGTTGAATAAATAGCACTGCGGATTACGGACGCGATTGCAATCGCCATGAACACCGTGTGCCTGCGCCTCTAGGCCGTTTCTTAAGGAAAACTCCATAGCTCTACCCTCCTCCGCAGGTAGGTGTCACACTTGCTCCTAATACGGGCTGTGCACTCTTAAACATAAACACTCAGAGGGAGCATCTTGCCTCAGGTGGCACGCCAGGAGGAGGAAATGGACCGCTGTCAAACCCAACTAAACTAACAGTGGATCAAGGCTGCAGGCACGTGCTTACACTTTTGTGTGAACAAATAATTGATTTTTTCATTTTTCAATATTTCATTATTTTTTAATTTTTTAATTATTGTACAACCCTAGAAAACCCCTAAATTATTATTATTATTATTATTATTATTATTATTATTATTATTATTATTATTATTATAAATAATATAGGTTAGGGGACCACTCGCTCACCTATATTTAATGTAAACAATCTCAACAAATTATGCACTATGTATTGGAATCAATTTAAAGACCTAACACAAAATTATTATAAATTACACTTTGGAAGCGTATTACAAATTCACAACTAACCAAATACAATTTTTGATTGTGCATTAAAAGAAATTGGTACCCTTAACCCCTTTAACAATTCACTTATTTTAACCAGATATTTATCTCTGGCTCTTGGCATAAGGTTTGAATATTATTGACTGACACATCATGAGAATTCATGATATGGCCTTTTCTTTTCTTTTTTCTTTTCTTTTTTTTTTCTTTTGTAAAAGGCGCAGAATATTTATAGTGTTACATTTGTAAGCTACAGTGTTTAGATTAAAGACAAAAGAACTGAACTAATTTAGAAACGAAATATTCGATTCATTCATGCTTCTACTACTACTAATACTATAATAATAATAATAATAATAATAATAATAATAATAATAATAATAATAATAATAATAATAATAATATGTACAGATATAATAGGGGAGCAGATTGCCCAGGTCTGAGGTCGGGTCATTAATCTCTATAGTTTACTTTGCGCCCTCCACTTGAAAAGTCCCCTGGGTTACATTGAATTCCCGCAGCTCTAATGCCTTTTCCCCGCAGCCCTAAGACCCGCCATATTTCATCTCTCACCACACTCCAGCCTCCTAAATAGCATAATCACCTTTTCTCTTTTTTCCCCAGCTCCCCTCTAAGAATTGATGTTCCTTCTAAACATTAAAAAAAATGCAGTTTAGCATTTTAGTAGATTTAAGTAAAACGGAAATGACATTCCAGAGTGCCAAAGGACATTCTCCTAGCCGAGTAAACATTTATTGGGTTTGACTTCTCACATTTTCTCACTTATTTCTTTATTTCTTTCTTTATTTATTATTTTATGCCTGCCTTTCAGAGGCCTAAAATATTGAGCTATCGATAATAATTTACGATCTAATTTTCCGCTTGATGGAAATCAATTGAACATTTAAAGGATAAACTAGAAGTAGAAGGGAAAGTCTGGCGCAAAGGCTTTGGGAATACAATAGCGCTTTGGACACTGCAGGGCCACAATAAATAAATAAATAAATAAATAAATAAATAAATAAATAAATAAATAAAACACGCCTAATAGGTTCAGTACCAGTCGTGTGAAATTTCCTTCCCACTAATTTCCACATTGAGTAAGCTAGGAAGGTTGTTTTTTTCTTGCCTTATTTAGTCGTTATGAGCTCAGGGGATATTTGCAAAGGCCCAGACCACGTGACTGATCCGAGACTGTCGCTTCATTTGATGTGTAAATTTTA
>NC_083482.1:13065404-13137904 GCF_030014155.1 Tachysurus vachellii | reverse complement strand
CATTATACAGATAATTTTTTACATTTTGTAAATAAAATCATAACAAATACAAACTAGTGTCTGATCTTTTTTATGCATTGTCTTTTAAAAAGTTCACCTGTCTGGTTTCAGTAAACCTTTGCTTTGCTCACTGTAGCCTCAGATTCCTGTTCTTGGCTGACGGAAGTGAAACCTGATGTGATCTTCTGATGCTGCAGTACATCCACCTCAAGCTTTCAATTTGCTGTACATTCTTAATTGCCTTTCGGTTCATCATGGTTGTAAAGAAAGCTTATTTGAGTTACTGTAGCCTTCCTGTCAACTCAACGCAGTCTGTCCATTCATTTATCATCAACAAGGCATATCCACCCACAGAACTGCTGTTCGCTAGATGCATTTGGTTTTTCATACCATTCTGTATAAACTCTCGATATGGTAGAATGATAATCCCAGAAGATCAGTGGTTTCTAAAATACTAAAAAACACTAAGCATGCAGTCAAATTCACAAACTATACTATGATGTTTAATATGAAAATTAAATGATTGGCGGATTGGATAACAGCATGAATGGCATCGCTGTAGTTCATCCAGTTTCTGTACCAGTTATTCTATATAGGGTCACTGAGAGCAAGGACCAATAGCAGCGGATTTGTGACACAGGACAGACAGGATTCCAACCCACTGGTTCACACACTATGGTAGATTTACAGTAAAGATGGCAGTCAGCCTACGCCACATGTCTTTGGACTGGGGGAGAAAAACTAAGTACCTGAAGGAAGCCCCGAAGCATGGGGAGAACATACAAACTCCACACACAGGGTGGAAATGGGAATCAAACCCCCAACTCCAGAGATGTGAGGCAAACCATGCTAACCACCAAACCACTCTTAAAACTTTCATAACACAGTGTCTCAGTGTTTCAACCTCTAGCTCTTCTTAGCATTGTGCTAGGCAGGCAAGTGCAACAAGCTAGCCTCATCAGCAAGGTGTTTTTCATCCCACAAAGCACCAACTGTAGCCTCCCCACATGGAGGTACAGAGGAGTCATGAACTTGCTGCCACGAGTCAAATGTGCTAATACCTGCTACAGCACTTCTTGAGCTTACCCGGGCTTAAATAATCGATTGACCTTATTTTCAATAAAGGGGTATTTCCAGTCTGGTGCCTAATTCCCTGGCTGTGGATGAGGCAGCCATCTGAGCTGGAAAGCTTTACACATACTGTATGCTCACCTGAGCAGCAAACACACAAGCAAGAAGAATGAAGCAACAGATTTCACACACATGCCCATGTGCTTATCTAGTGTCCAACTTGATTAGCATGCAAAAGCTAAACTACAAGCAGTCTACACTGGGTCGGTTCCATGTTGAATCAGTAGCCACAAACAAAAAAAAAAAAGAAAAAAGAAAAAAAAAGGCTGCTCACATCCGGAGCGACCGTGATTCTGTGATGGTGCCCTTTTGGTTCCTTCTAAAAGAATGAAAAAAATAAATAAAAAGACCAGCAGCTGATGTTTGTAAGGGACGATTGTTTAAAGCAAAACGCACATCATCCCACTCGTTCAGTGTTTTCTTTTTTTATCCTTTTTATATTCTTGAGCTCAAGTCAGACCTGTCTTCTTCTACAGATCTGATTTATTAGCTTGTCAAAGGAAGAATTGTTGGAGAAGGCAATCAAAAAGCACTTACTGAGTCCCGGCAAAAAAAACACATTTATTTATTTATTTATTTATTATGTGCTTATTTTTTGGGCAACAAGCCACACTGATCTCTTGTCAGTCTCTGGCTGAGATTGGGCACTGAGGTATTTTCAGTCTTGGAGAAAAACTTACTGAGGGTCAAAATGAATACAACTGAGCCAGTGCCAGTGGATGGAGGAGGAGGAGAAAGAGGAGGAAGAAGAAGAGGAGGGGATGTAGGGGACAGGACAGAACAGGACAAAGGACAGTTTAATAGGTTAAACTGGAAACAGGAGTAAAGCCATCGCTGCAAGGGACACATGCTCTTGTCTTTCAGCTTCTGATCAACGTGTGGGAAAAGGCTGGAGTAACCAGATAACCCTCCCTCCCTTTTTCTTTCTGTCTCTTTCTCTTTTGACTCTCAGACAAGTAGAGGTAAAAAAAAAAAGCTCCCAGCTAACAATATATCTGCCATTGAATTAATTAGAAAACAACACGAACACACATCAGCGAAGAAACAAGTGCTATGTTGTCAGATGAGTGGCGAGAGAAGAAATATTCCATTATGTCACTTACACAAGTGCCCGCTCTCATTCCAAACCATGATTAATGACCGGTGAAGGGGAGGGTGAGGGTATCGAAGTGGTTGCCACGGGGTCAAAAGCAGTTCTGCATATTTGCTAAATAAGCTCTCAGCCCTAACTGCTTCTCCCACAAATAAAGCTGCTGCAATTCTTCACATTGTTTAGACATTTACACTGGATTGCAGTCTCTCTCTCTCTCTCTCTCTCTCTCTCTCTCTTTCTCTCTGTAATTGTAGATGATTAAATCCTCACATATTCTTCTGCCTGTCTTGGCGAGAGAAAAATGCATCGTCGTACACTTTTTGCTGTTGGACTGCCACCTCTGGTATCTCTCGCTCTCGCTCTCTTTCCGTTCCCTCCATCGTTAGGTTAGTCCTTTAAATACTTCAAAGCCCTACTTATTTTTGCACAATAAATCCATGAAAGCAATTACATGCAGACTCAGTATGGGGTGTAGCATTGTAAGGTCTACAGTATTAGATAATGAGCTATCTCTGTGCCATCAGAGTGCTACAAAGTAGAGTTGCTGCTACAAAGTTTTCCCAAACTGGAACAGCCAATAGAACGATGCTGGAACAGAGAAGCGGTCAGGGGGTGATTTTGTCGCAAACATGGCAAGATTCGGTTTTGTTCTAGCTGCAAGTTATGCGTTATTTTTTTAAAATCATTGTTCTATGCGCTTTCTACTACAAGGCCATATGGGTGGAGCAAGAAACTGCAATAACTACAATCCCCCTATGACGGAAAGAATGAAATTTTGTCAAACCAAAGTGAAAAACATTGCTGTCACGCCCCCACCCATTGACAGGAAGCTAATCAAGGGAATCCGAATATGCAGATAATCTCCAATAAATTTTTCATGAACGCATTTCAGAGTAATCTCAACGAAGAAGCATCAACCCGAGAGATGAAAGTGGTTATTAAACAAAAGATTGAATCGTCAGACTGAGAAACAACGCCCCGCAACGATCTTTTCAAATGAGCGTTTTGCTTGACAATGCATTTTAATTTTCCAAACAGCATAAACATGGAGGATATTTAAATGCCGTGTGGATCTTTACTTGTCTCTGTCAAAACCAACAGCCAAACAACTCACTTCCCACAATCCGGTGCAGCTCACAAACATGACACTGTGTTGTAAAGGTGAATGAAAAAAAAAATAAGGAAGTGACCAACTGTCAAGAATTGGAGTAACGACTATGCAACTAATTTCACGCTTACAGGAATTCAGAGTATGTGAGTGTCTTAACTTACACAGTGCTTATGGCAATATTTAACAATATTATCAGCTGCAGTGTTATCCACACACACACACACACACTAAAAAAAACTGCTTAGATTACTAAAAGGAATGCTAAACTAATATCCTCATTCCTCTCAATTGATAAAGCATCAAAACCTCAAAAGACCCAGAGGTGAAAGGGATCCAGATTTAAACTGATTCACCGTTTTAAACACACCAACATATTCTCATCATTAACAATACAAAAAGATTTTTTTCTTATTAAAAGTCATAGAAGTTAAAGTAAGAGTTAAGGATGTGGTCAAGTGTTTACTTTTATTGACATTGTCCAATTGACCTAAATTCTAATGATTGCATATTCTCACTTCTCTCTATTTCAGTGGAGCTCAAGTGGTTATGGCTCTGGGTTGTTGATTGAAGGATCGGGGTTCAAACTGCTACTGTTGGGCCCTTGAGAAAGGCCCTTAACTCTCTCTGCTCCAAAGATGCTGTATCATGGCTGACCATGTGCTCTAACCCCAACCTCTAAATTTCACTGTGCTTTAATGTATATGTGACAAAATAAAGTCTTTTGTTCTATTTTATTCACACATACTATATGTGCACTGATGTTTATGATGGGTTTATAAACTTTTCAACACCATTTACATTACATTTATGGCATTTGGCAGACATTCTTATCCAGAGCGATTTTATCTCTTTTTATACAAGTGAGCAATTGAGGGTTAAGGGCCTTGTTCAGAGGCCCAGTGGTGGCAGCTTGGTGGACCTGGGATTCAAACACAACCTTCCAATCAGTAGTCCAACACCGTAACCACTAGGTTACCACATCAATAAGCTTTTACAGAGCAATAGGTTTGAAAAAGCATCCAAGCATCACTTCCAAGCATCACATAGTTAAAAAAATATTCTATATTCTTGTTTTCTGTTTGAAGAGGAAATTATTAGTGAGAGTTAAAGACATGTATACCAACAGGATATGGAAAACGTCTGTCATATGGCCACTTCCTGTGCAAGTGGCCACATTTAGCAAAAAGAAAGTAGAAGAATCACTAACAAGAGCTAAATGCTGACCCCTTCATCAGCAACAATGCCATGGAAAAACATGCCTAAAACTCTGTGTGTAAAAGTATTACTAAAAAGAAAAGAAAAGCAGGAGGGTTTAGAGGAAGCAAATTTTAGGTGTTTTTATATGTTTTGGTATCGGTCCAGTATTTGAACTGGATTTGTTTGTCAATCTCTACAGAAAAAAAACTTGTACTTCAGGCTCAGTAGTAGCTAGAGCATTTATACTTATATATGTTGCATCATAAATGTTTTTTTTTATTTTTTTTTATTTATTTATTTTTTTTTTGTGAGGGGGGAAAGGAGCTGGTACCAAACCAGGTGACTTATATAGAATATTTCATTTATATTTCATTTTCATTAGCATTAGCATGTTCTGGATGTGTCCACTCCTGGGTTAGCATTAGCATGTTCTGGATGTGCCCACTCCTGGGTTAGCATTAGCATGTTCTGGATGTGTCCACTCCTGGATTAGCATTAGCATGTTCTGGATGTATCCACTCCTGTGTTAGTGTTAGCATGTTCTGGATGTGTCCACTCCTGGATTAGCATTAGCATGTTCTGGTTGTATCCACTCCTGAGCTAGTGTTAGCATGTTCTGGATGTATCCACTCCTGGGTTAGTGTTAGCATGTTCTGGATGTGTCCACTCCTGAATTAGCATGTTGTGGATGTGTCCACTCCTGGGTTAGCATTAGCATGTTGTGGATGTGTCCACTCCTGGGTTAGCGTTAGCATGTTCTGGATGTGTCCACTCCTGGGTTAACATTAGCATGTTCTGGATGTGTCCACTCCTGGATTATCATTAGCATGTTGTGGATGTGATTGGATCTAAGACATTAGCACACAAAACGAAACACATTTAGACACAGGTATAATTATTACATCTACTGTTGTGTATTAATACACACTTAACGTTCTACAACAATAGTTCTGGCTTTTTCCATTTATCACAGGTTTACATTAATGCACTTGTTCTAATATGTTCATCTTTCTATAACTCTGTATTGTTTACCAGCTCACTGGCCAGCACAAGGACATGTATGGTGACTGTATGATATAACCTCAAAACTCTTCACCTCTCTTAAAACTCTTCACCTCTCTTCATCTTCTGCCCTATCACATTTTCTTATTACCACATGATCTATTGTGTGTTATTCTCTACTTATATAGATGGAAAGCATTTAAACAAACAAAGTATGAGAGCTAAAGATTTGCTAGGCTTTTTTTTTTTTAGTTCCATCATTAAACAAAGATGAAGTCACTCCCCAAATGAGCTCGAGAGTCTTTTGATTCATGTATCAAAAAGACAGCCATGAAGAGAAAATACACACAAACACAACAAGCACACACACACACACAAAACTGACACACTATCACAGTCTCCAGAGAGCTAACATAGTTTACCACAGTATGATGTAATCCCCATGGCATTAAAACACACACACACACACACACACAGATATACACACAAAATTATACACACTTTCAATAAAGAAAAGCATCATGTTGCAGATCACTTGGTAACATTAAAAAGAGGTCTTTGTGTGGTTTGCTAAGCTATGCTGCTTGAGGCATGATTAATAAGGCTGTCTGTCAGAATAATTAATATTCAATGAACTCAGAGTGGATGTCTGCGGGCCTCGGCGACTTAACGAGGGATAGGCCTGAACAAGGAAGCCCTCTGGAAAATTCCTGCACATCACGCACTCTCTCCCTCTCTATCACACACACACACACAAACACACACACAGACCTTGCACATCTGCCATGTGCTTTAGAGTGTTACACTGCTTGACTTTTTGACAGCCACAGCAGGATTGACACCTCCGTGTACCCAACCAATCTGACTTTGCTAAAAAATATATACTTACACAGATGGACAGAGCGATAAGACGTAGAAGGGATCCGCAGAGGGAAAGGGCACAAGCTATTCTCTCTAGTCATTCTATTTTGGCAATATGACTCTGTGATATGTGAGCTGTGTTTTGCTGCATGAGAAATGGTGTTTAACAGCGTGGGGAGCTTTGCCTTTTTTTCAAGACTATTGTGTTTCATTTTAAACTGCTCAAAGCAAAAACATGTCACTGTAGCTACCGGCATCTATTATTTATTTACTCTTACTGTATAGTGTTACGGATATATTGTCATTATTAAGATATCACTATCTGTTCTTTGCAGTACTTACCACAGTTCACAGTTAGTTTTTTTTCCGTATTTTTCATCATGTTTTGTCTTTTACTAGTTTATTACATACATCACATCAATCCCGTACCTAATATACTGGCAACTCTACATATAAGGAGAAAAAAGACAGGAACAGCTATAATATACGCTTAATTGCCATGGAATACTATATACATTTCATACACCTTTAAGCTTCAATCTTTTTTTTTTTCTTTTTTTTTTCTAGTAATAAACAACATGTAAGGAATGAAATACTGGTGCTGTAAGAGGAAAATATTCTTGACTGGTGATTTAATGTGAAACAACATGAAGCAGAGGTTCTACTACAGACCACAAGTAATTACTATACCATTTTACACTTAAAGAATATTCCAGAGTGTTTTTGTCCTCTTGCATAACTGAGATTTGATGATAAAAATGTAATGTGATTCTTTAATCAGTCATAGTTACATCGAAGAGCTGTCTGACCTGCTGTAGAAATGATCGGTGAACCATAACTAAGTTCGCTAGTTTAATATGAAACTTACGGTAAAAAAAAACAACAACTTTGTCCGTATTGAATCTTCCTGAAAGGTGCAACCCCTCCCTGCAGTCTTGTTTTTTATTGGAACCCTTATAGGGGTCAGGTTTGACTAGAGGAAACTCAATGCAAAGTGAATTCTCAGGAGGTGGATGTGAAATTAACAGTTTCCGGAAATCCAATATCTGAGTACTGTGTCCTTAATTCACAAACACATCACAACACCTCCTTTTTCACCAGGTGGATTTTATTCACATCTGGTGTGATGTTAGATCTGTTTCAGGAGGATTTTGCTCGAAAATACTAGAAGCTAGCATTTGAAAAATCCACCACAGGTCTGCTAGGGCATTGAGCAATGTGATTAAATGTGATTATGCCTGGCACCGTCTAGGAGAGAGAGAGAGAGAGAGAGAGAGAGAGAGAGAGAATACTTCACTTGAGATTTACAACAGCAAATATGACCTGAAATGCTCAGTGGGCTTGCTCTGAGCATAGGGCTGAACTCCTAATCTGAGACAAGATTCTATTAACATTCTACTGATCTTTTGAATCAGATCTAATTATAACTTATAACCGCATTACTACTAATGTCAGAAGGCCAAATCGACTGCATTCCTCGTCACTGTTTTAAGGACTTATGATACAGTTCCGGATTTGCACATACACACACTACTCAGTCTCACCTGTGTCTCAACTTGTCAACAGTCTCAAGTTTCGTCGTGGTCCGACATTAACTAGAATGATTTCTGTCTGTAGGGTGGGTCAAAGAGCGAATTCCTCTGCGGCCATGTTTACGCGTAAACGTGTCCAAAAGTTCTTAAACAAGGCAAAAAGACACCTTACACCTTAGTAGCACACACCAGGCAATTACAGCAAACCACCATGCTCTGAGGGAAGTGATGAGAAGAATTGCGGTGAGTCGGGAAGGCGAGGACAGCTCAAGTGGAGGTGCTTGAGTTTTGGGGAATGATATGACAAAACACTCATCCTTCACCTACTGTTTATCACCCAACCCACATTCCAGGTCTATGTGTCCTGCCAATCATACACATCAAAACATTTAGAACTCATCTCTTTCTCTCGCTCTTTCTGTCTCTCTCTCTTTGAGTATATAGACTCTATTCCCCCTCTCTTACACTCTCCTTCTCTGTTTCTCTGATGCAACCCTGTCATTACGTAAAACGCTGTCTCTCTGGTTTGTTTGTATATCTGATTGCAGCCGATTGTTGTGTCTCTCACACGAGCGCATGTATATTAAAACACTCGCAATGCGGTATAATCAGACACTTAACCACTCTCAGGGCAGACAGGCCTAGCAGAACCACAGGAAATTGTTCCCAGTTAGCATGATTATCTAGTAAGCAAAGGACATGAGGCTCAATATCCAAACACACACAAGGCAACACAAACACTTCTATTTTAACACAAATGGTATGTTTAATTAAACCACTAAACATTCACTCATCACTCCACTTTGCCTATACACAACTCAATTTATTGATTTATTTGTAGGTATTCATTTTTTAAACAGGCTACTAATTACAAAAACTTTCATTTTAGCATAAAGGTTGTAATGTGGAGGAAAAAAAAAAACAGTTCTAGTTTTCTGGAAAGTGTTTATATGTTGAAACATTCATTCATTCATCTTCTACCGCTTATCCGAACTACCTCGGGTCACGGGGAGCCTGTGCCTATCTCAGGCGTCATCGGGAATCAAGGCAGGATACACCCTGGACGGAGTGCCAACCCATCGCAGGGCACACACACACTCTCATTCAATCACACAATCACACACTACGGACAATTTTCCAGAGATGCCAATCAACCTACCATGCATGTCTTTGGACCGGGGGAGGAAACCGGAGTACCCGGAGGAAACCCCCGAGGCACGGGGAGAACATGCAAACTCCACACACACAAGGCGGAGGCGGGAATCGAACCCCCAACCCTGGAGGTGTGAGGCGAACGTGCTAACCACTAAGCCACTGAGCCCCCCATGTTGAAACATTTTATGCAAAAAATAAATAAATAAATAAATAAAAAATACAGCCTAAGCATTATTAAACGACTTCAGTCTAAGCTTGGGATAGATTTTCTTTTATAGAAAAGTAAGCCTATATAACTACAAACCCACAAAGTGACTTGAGTAAGCATATGACAACCACATGTTGCTGTCTGGTTCACTACACTCCACCCCGACACATACAGTACTCATGTGTGTAAGAACATGTTCCTCTCATGATCTTAATGGGTGAAGGCACGCAATCGGAGCGGCCGTGGAAACAATTAAAGATAGTGTACGGTAATGTGTTCAGTGGCGACGCTCGCTACACCACTCATTTACTTTACTCTAATGACTTGGGGAAGAGCAATAAAAAAGGAGAAGGCAATAAAGAGTGAGGCACAGAGCAGCAGGCAATATTGTTTAAGAATTAAACGCCCCAAATATCTTTGGGAAATAAGATTGTTTTGCTGTGGATGGGTCCTAATTGACTCAGTCACGGTGGTTTGATGGGAAAAAAAGGTTTTCATGCTTTAGGAGGCTTGGCTCCACTTTTCTCAGCCACAGTGATCACAATGCAGAAGCATCCCTCTTTCACGTTCTTTCTTTTTCTCTTTGTTTTTTTTTTCTTTTGACAAGCCCAAGTACAGAAGCACAAATTTAATGTCTTGAGTATGCACTCAAGTTACTATGTACAGTCTGTTGGTTTCTAAACCTTTACTAGTAAATGATTTAAGCTTCCATTTGTGTGTGTTGGTTTCCTTTGGGATTTCCAGTTTCCTCCTATTGTTAAGGAGTATGCACAGGTGAATTCTGATGTGTTTTCTCCAGTCCTACAGCTAGTGTTGCTGGGATTGAATCCCACTGTGACCTTGACCGGGATAATGAAGATGGACGGTTGGACGGATGTGCTTAATGTCTCTATGTCATCAGCATGGATGCTGGTTAACCACCTTTTGTGTACTAGCTAATCCTAATAAAACAAACAAACAAACAAACAAATAAATAAATATTGAATATATTACATAAATAATAAAAAAAAACAAAATGTAAAAATAGTTGCATTTTTAAAAATTACAATAATTAAATGGCATTTAAAATAAATAAATAAATAAATAAATAAATAAATAAATGAATGAATATATTGCACAAGCAAAAATAAGCCGTAAAAAAGGTAGAAAAAAAAATCATAACCTTGCTTCTAACGTTAATCTTCAACTTTGTAACGTTTTATATAAATAAAGGAATGCAGATATTACAGAATATAAAAGTATAAGGCTATATTTTTATAATTATTACACTTATGGTTATACATTGTGTGTAAAGTTGATTGTTCGGGCGTGGTGGTGGTGGTGGTGGTGGTGGTGGAGGCGATTTGGGTTGATGAGTGATCCTCCATTGAACTAAACCCTACAGTGTTCTATGATCTGACTTGGGTATTATTGTAATAATGTACGTTATATCAACTGAAACGCTATCCTACACTACTGAAAAGAAGCTATTGGACAAAGACAGCGTGATATTTGCACACAAATGGCCTGTGTTATATAACAGCTGAATTGATGGCTTGTCCTTCGCTTTATCCAGATAAAAGATGAGTCACTTAGTATCAATTACAGAGTCTCGTCTACAGCCAGGGGCAACTGCGTAATCCCCCTTAACCCACACTCCCACCATACACACACAGACAATGACCGTGTGATACACAACACACAGCTACAAAAGAAGGGTGTATGGGCAACTGTGCACCACCCTGCCACCCTGCAGTCATGCTGAGATTCAACCATCTCCCTGCATCTCAGATATCCCTATACGTGTGTGTGTGTGTATGTGTGCGTGTGTGTGTGCTTTACCTAGAAAGAACTGGGTGTGTTTTATGGACAGGTGCATGCTATGTGGTTTGATGGCTACAGGTGGCACCAGTGCGGTGTCTGGACTGGCTGACTCCACTGAGCTTGAAAGGGTGCAGTGATAGTTTAGGCAAGCCGTATTATATAGAGAACGGAACAATGGACACTGTGACAAGGCACATAATAAGTAATTGGGACTCTGAGCCGGGATTTTCTTCATCGGGATCATTAGGCTGGAGACTTGATTATGTTTCACTCAACACATCCAAAGAGTACATGCTTTAAGCTCTATTTAAAGGCTTGGCGTTTTTTTTTAAAAGGCCTTAAATTGCCCAAAGACTCAGTTTCAGTTTACTTATGACATATTGTACAAGTTCACCAACTCTCTAGTGTTCCATCAAGCCTACCAAACACACACACGCACACACAGACAAATTCAGGATTTAACTTTGCATGCTCTGCTCTGGAATTTTCATTATGTAAAAGTGGATAAAATACAAACTCAGCCCTGTAAATTTATAGCTCGCTGCTCTCTGCCATTAAAAATATGACTGTTTTCAGTCTGCATGCTGAAACCGGAGTAAGAAAATAGAGCAGACCGCAGAGTTTACACTGCCACACCACAACAGCAGCGAGCTCTCAGCAAGATTGTGCTAACACACACACACACACGGACACACACACCAACAAGACAGTAAAAGTAAAAGTATCTAAATATATTATATATAAATACTTTTACTGTATATATACAGTACTATATATAATATGGTTTTATATATGTATATATATATTTATGGAGTACACTACTGAGCATACACACACACACACACACACACACACACACACAGTTAAAGATGGATAAGCAGCTGCATTCATGAGTTTGTAATGCTTTACTGGGTTGATGCCATGTTTCCTGCTAATACCAAGCATGAAAAATGGAAAAGTTGTAAGCCAATTCACTTAAAAAATAAAAAAAAGTCTAAACAGGTCTGTTGTTTATACCTTTATGTAATCTTAACGTTCTTTGAACAAGATGAATTTAGTCTATCTAATTTTAGTTCCAAAATGTATTTTTGGGAAAAAAAAGGATGATAAACTAATCTACTGTGTGTCACACACTCCTCCTCATTCACAGCAAAAAACATGTTGCAGATAAACCTGAAAAATATCATCCACTGGAGATGAAATCTAGAGGGTGTGTCACTGTGTGGGCTTTGTGACTATACAGTCAAGGCTAGACAGAAATCAGCCCCAGCATCGCTTCTATTCACATCTGAAAATTTTTCAAACCATCATCGATTGTGTTTTTGAAGGACATTTTCCGCCTTAAGACATTTGTTAACGCCAAAAAATCTAATGTGGATGCCAAAAACATATAACCGCGCACTCGTAATTCCTTTTTACTTCTTTGCTGTGTTTGGCTTCATCTTAGCGCTAGTATATCATACCACAATGACTTCTCTGAAAGCCATAACAGTTTTAATGATTATCAAATGTGTCCCTTCATTCCTTTGTGCCTCTGTCATTCATGTCTCCTAATCATGGCCTGGTTTACAAGATGTTGTTGTTTTTTACAGCTCCTTTCCCATAATGCTTGAGTTTTTCTTCTCCTTCGTTTGTCTTTTACTTCGGAGAGACGGCTGCTTTTCAGAGGAGGAGAGCGACAAGCTGCACAGCAGATAATCTGCAGCTTCAGCTCGCTCAGTGAGACGAGTTTCGTGTAGCTACATGATGACTCAACACAGTAATTCTGTCATTAAGAGCTAATGCGCCCATGGCCTTCACTCTCTCTCTCTCTCTCTCGCTCTCTCTCTCCACACACTCATATGCATACAGATCCAGAACTGTGGTGGTGCTAAGGGCAGACTGAGGGCAGACACAGGGCAGAGTGGTGCCACATCCCAGTGTAAGAGAATGACACTAATCAAAGCAGTGGATAAGACAGACAGAGTTGCAATAACTTTATGTATGAAAAAGAAGAAAGACAAAAAAAAAAATTAGACGTTTAAATGGCTAGCTTTTTTCAGGATCATTTCAAGAAGGTACAAAATCTGCAAATAATGCACATGTTAATATTTTAACATGAAGTAAATTCAGATAAAAAAAGCATCAAAAGTCGTATATAGGAGAAAAGGATAGAAGCAAGGATATACATATATAATACAGCTGGACAGGCGAAAGTACTAAAGCTCTGCTGCATCACACTTTTAAGCAGATAGGGAATAAGGGCTAATTCCCATTAACAGGGGTTGGGTGAAATGACATTGTTGGTAATGTAGGAAACCACATAACATGGCCAAGGTTAAACTAATCCGTCAAAAAAAATGTCAATAAAAGAATTTCACAATAAATCTTGGCTACCGTTGAAGATTGTGTTAATTAAAAAGGTTTCAATATGGATTTTTTTCTTTATTTACAGATTAACATAACGTTCATTATGTCTATTAAATTAAAAACTGCTTGGGTGGAATAAATGTTTTCTTTGACTGGAAGGAAGCTATGGCTAAGCCTGCTAGCTCTATGAGCTGATAGACTAATCTGGAAATATGTATCAAACACAGACTTGTATTCAAAGCAACGTGTGTTCTACACTGGTGGGACAAAGAGTACTAAAAAACGTTTAGCTCCTCGGGGGGAAATGAAACGGCTTTTGATTGTAAGAGGAATTAGAGAAAAGGGTTATGAGCCTTTCTTTTTTTTTTTTTTACTCCCCATACAAAAAACAGCATGGTGAAGAGAAAGAAAGAGTGAGAGAAACTGATAAAACATGCCTCAGCTTGGTTCACACCTGTCTCTCTTAGAACATAACAAACCCTCATAATTAAGACAATTTAGACTTGCGAGTTATGTTCCCAAGACACCCACAAAGACAGAACCTTTAGGCTACGCACAGAGAAAGAAAGAAAGAAAGAAAGAAAGAAAGAAAGAAAGAAAGAAAGAAAGAAAGAAAGAAAGAAAGAAAGAAAGAAAGAAAGAAAATTAGCTTTGAATGTCAGACAGAAAGTTAGCATAAAGGAAGGACATACTTTCACACGGAATGCACTATGTATTGCATATGTTTATGTTCAGAAGGGATTTAGCTAACATAAGCTCGTCTGTAATCCAAACTCTTGTAAAGGATCAGGTTAAGGCACAATCCAATGCATGCACACACACACACACCTGTTGTCAGACAGCTCTTATGAGTAACCCGTGTCAAGCTGCTTGACTGATTATGAAATTGACTGATGGTTGAATCTCACCTGTTTACCTGCAGCTATTCTGCTCCTGTCACTCCCAGCAGCAGGGCCTGTATCCTGCTCCACATCCACCTGCAGCCCTGAGGGAAAGACTCTATGCTTCGTCAAGCCCTCAGATAACCTCCCAACTACATTCTCACAACACAACTTCTCCCAGTTTAAAAAAGAAGATACGATTAACACGAGTACATTTGTGTTTTCAATCAATCAGTCTGACATTCTGATTTTCAACTCGTCTGCCAAGAATTTTCTTATTGTTACTAAACTGGTCTCTAACATATCATTATATTTCCATGAGGACAACCACAAAAACACAGTAAAATATCTATAGTAGGGCCCGGAGACTTGTTCAGGGGTGGTTCTGACATTGCTTCAACAAGTTCTGATGAAGACATTAATTATTTAAAGCAGGTGGCAAAACATATATGGTTGAAGATCACAAAAAAAACAGGTTTTCCACTCCCTTACAGTGAAATACTATAAAAACATGCTTCGTCAAGCCATTGGGAAAAGTTTATTAGTCGTTTTTGTGTAAATGTAAATGTAAACGTGGTCAAATTAGTTCAGATAAATCATTTGCTATGTGTTGAAATAACCAAAAAGACAACTCAGTCATCTTTTTTTTTTTTTTTTTTTTTTTTTTTTTTAGCAACAATGACTTAGGCAGAAATTCTCAAAAGCCCAAGTCAGACAAAATAAAAGCATCCGTCTCGCTCACAGCTATGTCTGGATTCCCTTCTCGGGCAAGATCAACACGTTTAGCGACATCAAAGGCAAACCTGATACCTTAAGTATAAGAAGATTAACACTTGCAGTGATCTGAAGCTTAAGACTGTGAGAAGACTCTTTTGGCAGCCAGTGCCAGGAGGGACAATCATCAATGACTTGGCACTGATATCTCCACGTTTATTTAACCAAGTCTAGTACGACGCTTCTATCTTCTAGTAAACCTACGTACCTGAAACACCCTTTCAAGTTTCAGCCTGGTGCCACAGGACTAGAAGAGTCGCTATAACGATGGTGTGTGAACATGCTAGCAGGAAAAGAAGGTGTACCAGAAAAAGCACATAACAGCTCTCACAAAGCGCTATTGTGCGCCATTCAACCTGCCTTTCCACCTCGTGTCACTTTCTTTCATTCAAAGATTATGTCAGATATAAGTGCAGCAATCATGCTGTCAAGTGCCTGTGGCTCTGTGGAAGCAGGTGTTGTGTTTTACAAATACGCACAAAGACCGACGAGTCAAAGCTACGGCTTTGTTAATGCTCTTTGCTGTAGATCGTCGATTTTGTGCTTGGTTCGTTTTGTTGTAATCTCTCAAAAGCTAGTGTCAATTACCAGTTGACAAAATTCTCTGGAACGTTGCACCTATAATTTAGAGAGGTTACAATGTCTAGAAAATCAAATAACGATTCCATTGGCAACGTCCTTTTTTTTTTTTTTTTTTTTTAAACTGATCAAGGTTCAATCCGTTCAGGGTTTCTCTAAAGAGTTTGACAAATTTACAATTCCTTCTAGAGACATTTTCAAGAACATCCTTTACATTTTAAGCATCCTAGCTTATTTAAATATATCTAATATTAATCTTGAATTTTCTATTCTATTAACCTTTATATTATTCTTTATAATAACCTTTTGTTCTATGTTTATGTTCTGTAAAGATGCTTTGAGACGATGTCAATTGTAATTTTGTAAATTGTAAATTTGAATTGAATATTAGTGGGGGGGGGCACTGTGGCTTAGTGGTTAGCACGTTCGCCTCACACCTCCAGGGTTGGGGGTTCGATTCCCGCCTCCGCCTTGTGTGTGTGGAGTTTGCATGTTCTCCCCGTGCCTCGGGGGTTTCCTCCGGGTACTCCGGTTTCCTCCCCCGGTCCAAAGACATGCATGGTAGGTTGATTGGCATCTCTGGAAAATTGTCCGTAGTGTGTGAGTGCATGAGTGAATGAGATAGTGTGTGATGGGTTGTGTGATGGGTTGGCACTCTGTCCAGGGTGTATCCTGCCTTGATGCCCGATGACGCATGACGCTTGATGCCCAATGAGATAGGCACAGGCTCCCCGTGACCCGAGGTAGTTCGTATAAGCGGTAGAAAATGAGTGAGTGAATATTAGTGTCTATATGGTTGTTGATCAGAGGATCAGGGTTCAATCCCCAGCACTGTCAAGCTGCCTCTGTTGGGCCCTTGAGCAAGGCCTTTAACCCTCACTGCTCCAGTGGTGCTGTATCATGTCTAACCCTGTGCTCTGTCCCCAACCTCCAAAGTTGGGATATGCAAAGAAAGAATTTCACTGTGCTGGGGATTGAACCCTGTGTAATGTATATGTGATAAAATAAAGGCTTTTCTCTATCTATTCATAAAATACTATGAATCTGAATAAAGACTAACCTTCAACACACCCAGTAATTGCAGAAACACAGGAAGTGTGTGTTGCAAGTGATTTATTGACAATAATTTTGAAAATGATGTTCTGTTCAATGTAGGTGGAGGAAACAATATTCAAATTAGGTTTTTGTGTGTACTAATTGTTCTCAATAGCTGCAAGTACGGATCTGAAAAAGATCTCCTGGAAATGTAATCTGAAACATCTGACACTTATGATAATTGTCTGTCATAAAGGCTTTGATACTCATAGCCAAGCTTTTCAAAAGAGAAGATGAATACAGAACAAAACATTAAAAAAAAAAAATAATAACAGGTTTGGAGATAAATGTGTTGTGTTTACACGGTATGAGTAATGGGAACATGCCCTTTTCACAGGTCCTTTGAAAGCTGTTGGCTGAGGTGTGAACTTGTTGGGAAATATAGTATGAAACTTGACCTATTATATTAGATTTCAACGATTTTATTTTTGTGAAACTTTCTCACAATTTTGAGATATTGTACACAATTTTGAGTACTGGTGCTTTTTACCTTTCAAACAACAAGGTTTACTTCTTGTGTTGCCGTTGGTTGAATTCATTTCCACACAATCACCTTTAGGGATTAGAGCGCTCTGGTAAAGGTGTTGGAGCCATCATACAGGACGTGACTTTAATTTGTGCAGAGTTAAACTATATACGCATAACAAACATGTGCCTGAGGTAACTTTTAGTCACTCTCTTTTTAACTTAAACTATACTTCACATATAAATGGTGCTTGGGAAAGAAAACACTGAAACTCTACCCTCTCCACATACATTGCTCAGTTCTCAGTTAAATGCTCTTAAATGGTCTATAGTTTGTTCATTTACCATAAGAGGTATACTGAACTTACAGCTTACAACGTAAATTATTCACAACAATCATTGTGAATAATAAATATTATTTAAAACTATATTAATTCGCAATACATACACATTGTGAACTATAGACATCTAATAATAATCTTGAATTTTTTATTATATTAATTCTTTATATTATTCCTTATGTTTACCTTCTGTTCTATGTTTATGTTCTGTAAAGCTGCTTTGAGACAATGTCTATTGTAAAAAGCGCTATACAAATAAACTTGAATTGAATTGAATTGAACTTAAAATTTTTAAAATGAAAACAAAAACTGAAAATTAAAATGTAAAATTCATTCTTAAAACAAAACCTTATACTTAATTCTAATTTGAAAAAAGGTAAAAAAAGCAACATTTTTTTATTAGTGTACATTATGTTTTTTTAACCTTGCTGTGCAGCACCAAGCAATCAATTTATTCTACCATGAAATGCATTTCTTAGAATAAAAAATAAGAAAAAATATATTAGATGTATTTATTTAATGAATTTTTGTTTGCTAAAGTAAGACAGTGAAAACTTGTTGCAATAAAAGTCAAGATTTATCTCTTGGAGATAAAGCAATAATTTTAAGCAATAATAATAATCAAATTGTTTTAGCTAGCCATGGGGACATGAAGCGAAAGGACGGATCTTAACATTTTTGAGTAGAATGAAGCTTTTGACACACTGAGAACAATCCCAGACAAAATTACATAAAGTGTGGTATCATGGGAAAACATCTCTGTGCTCTGATTGTTATCGTTGTTCTCTCTGGAGTCACTCTGTCAGACTTCACGACTCTGACCTGGAACGATGTTCTCGTTTCATCACCGCTCTTCTGCTTTCGCTCTGTCTAAACGTAAATTATTCACAACAATCACCATTCTGAGGTGTTAAACACACTTTGAGTAAAATTGAAACCACCATATTTGGCTCTTAAGTAAAAATTCCCCAATTTTTGCCAATGTCATTAAAGTTTTTCTAAGTTATAAACCATTCATAAATTATGTCTCAAACTAGTCTAAACTCTAGTGACACACAGCTTTATTTGTTAGGCTCCGTTTTCTAAAATGTCCTGATCTTTTGATCTAAGCCAGAGAGTATTTTCAATGTCATCCTCCCACTATTATTCCACCCAAACTCTAACCAAAATTAGAAGATGAACAAATTTCAGACTTCGTTATACTTTAAATTGAAATTCCAAAACAATTCATAAATAGATGTGTATGAAGTAAAACCTTCACAGTGCAAAAATATAACAGTCCAACTCTATCCAGAAATATAGAAATACAAGGATGGTCCACTAGGTGATGTCCAGGTATGTCTATCATGTTGTACCTGTCATCTTAGCAGCACTGTGCTAAAAAAAAAATACAGTGTCTTCATGTAGGTGACCAGAGTGACTTTAATCCTCTCTCTGTTTCATTCTGTCCCAGGTGGGAGAAGACAGGCGTTAGAGCCATGCTGTCACCCTGCGTCGACCTGTTCAGTACAAGACGCTGTGGGCCCATGGGGGGAAAAAAAAGCATCAGCTGCCCTCCTACAGAGAAGAAGTTCTTACAACAATGTTACTGTAGCTCAGGTGTCTGGATGAATCATATGAAACCATGCTGGAGAATTTCAGAGTGAATTTTCGAGTTTCTTAGCATTTCTTTTTTAGCTTTAATGACAGTGTACACTTGAGCTTACATAGGTTCAAATTTGTGAAAAACCTTACGATCCTTATGAGGTGGCAATGTCCATAATTAAAAGACGGTGCTACACAAATAAAACTGAACGGTATTTAATTGAATTAGAAACATTTTTAGATTTTAGATCAAATCCATCAATGATCGTTGGATAAAATTTAGAATTAGATTTAGAAATACTTTGTACAAAACAGGGTCAATATCAAATTTAATTGCATTAATATAGATAGATACAGTTCAGAATCCTAACCAGTGAGCATTTACTTTCTTTGTTATTTAAAACTATATTAATTCGCAATACATACAGATTGTGAACTATAGACATCTAATAATAATCTTGAATTTTTTATTATATTAATTCTTTATATTATTCCTTATGTTTACCTTCTGTTCTATGTTTATGTTCTGTAAAGCTGCTTTGAGACAATGTCTATTGTAAAAAGCGCTATACAAATAAACTTGAATTGAATTGAATTGAACTTAAAATTTTTAAAATTAAAACAAAAACTGAAAATTAAAATTTAAAATTCATTCTTAAAACAAAACCTTATACTTAATTCTAATTTGAAAAAAGGTAAAAAAGCAAAATTTTTTTATTAGTGTACTCACACACTCATTTTCTACCAGGATACACCCTGGACGGAGTGCCAACCCATCGCAGGGCACGCACACTCTCATTCACTCACACACTCACACACTACGGACAATTTTCCAGAGATGCCAATCAACCTACCATGCATGCCTTTGGACCGGGGGAGGAAACCGGAGTACCCGGAGGAAACCCCCGAGGCACGAGGAGAACATGCAAACTCCACACACACACAAGGCGGAGGGGGGAATCGAACCCCCAACCCTGGAGGTGTGAGGCGAACATGCTAACCACTAAGCCACCGTGACCCCCCCCCTTATTAGTGTACATTATGTTTTTTTAACCTAGCTGTGCAGCACCAAGCAATCAATTTATTCTACCATGAAATGCATTTCTTAGAATAAAAAATAAGGAAAAATATATTAGATGTATTTATTTAATGAATTTTTGTTTGCTAAATTAAGACAGTGAAAACTCGTTTCAATAAAAGTCAAGATTTATCTCTTGGAGATAAAGCAATAATTTTAAGCAATAATAATAATCAAATTGTTTTAGCTAGCCATGGGGACATGAAGTGAAAGGACGGATCTTAACATTTTTGAGTAGAATGAAGCTTTTGACACACTGAGAACAATCCCAGACAAAATTACATAAAGTGTGGTATCATGGGAAAACATCTCTGTGCTCTGATTGTTAGCGTTGTTCTCTCTGGAGTCACTCTGTCAGACTTCACGACTCTGACCTGGAACGATGTTCTTGTTTTATCACCGCTCTTCTGCTTTCGCTCTGTCTAAAAGACGATTGAGGTTTACTTATTATTTATCAGCCAGTAGAAAAGAGAAAGGGTGATGAAAATTTATTACACTCAGTTCATTAGTGCTCAAAGTGATTAACATATGCAAAAAATCATACGTTTCTAAATGCGATCATTTGGCAGGAAGGAATTACTGTTGGGTCTGTGGTGAACTCGGAAATTGCGCTGACCTGTTAGTTCCTCAGGAGCTCTTGGTTGCTTAATTCCATTCGTCTATAAACCGTTGTAGAAAGGACCCAATTTACATTTACATTATTTCCTGTCCAGTGTCACATACATGATGTTGAGGTTCCTTTCTGAGTTTGGTTCCTCTCAAGGTTCCTTCCTAATATCATCTCAGGGAGTTTTTTTCTCACCACCATCACGCCATCATGCATTAAGCATAAATATTAGTGTTAAATAGTAACCTAATTTTAAACTTTTAACTTTAAACCATTAACTACAATAAAACTAACAGCAAGTTTTGATGTTTAAAGTCAAAATAAATCATGTAACAACTGAAGATGCAGATGCTCAAGGAAGAAAACTGGAGAATTATGGCAACCCGACACTTGTTGAATGGCACGAGTGTGAAAAAGTCACTGTATGATTTAGCAGACAAGAAAGTTAGATGTTTGGAGAGAACGGTATCTCGGTTGGGTTCATGTAGACATTACAGATTGTGTGGCGTGGGCGCGTGTTTAAAAATGTGTTTATATACTCAGTGTGGTAAACTGTTCACATTCCTACCATTAAAAATGTTTGTGAATGTCAGTTCAGATCTTCATAACTTTGCCTGTGTGAACTGTACACACGTGGGTGTGTTCGTGCGTTTGTGTGTGTTACACAAGGCTCTCAGACACCTCATTAAGGCAGAGGCTGCCTCAACCGAAACAAATTTAGAACAATCCCTAAGCTTTGGCTGGGATAAGAAAAGGCTCTCTTACTCCTCCTGGGGCTTTGACAGCTCCGGCCTGCTCACCTCATCTGTTAGGGCTCTTAAATAAAATGTGTACGCCTGAATGTATGTGTGTGTAAGTGCATGTATGTATGTACCGCTCAACATACTCCTCACTCTAATACACTCATGATGAGTCTGACTGCTCTTTTTCATCTCGCATGCAGTTCTCTAACTGTTTCTTCTCCTGTTGTTACTCAGGCATGATTTGTTGAATCTTCATTCATAAAAAAAGCAAGCATCATGCAAATATTCACATTAATATTTCTGTATTATCTGTTTATTGTTCTAAACAATGATATGTTCATAATTTTGGGTTGTATGTCATTTTTTCAATCACAAATTGTAACATACAAATACCACGAATATCACAAATATAGAGAATTATTATTTATTCACAACAATTGCCACCTAATAATAAATGATTAATTACATTTTTGGGGTTTCAAAATGCTATCAGGATCTATTACAAAGCTGGATACTGCTAGGAGTAAAGAAGCAGCAAAATGAGTTTTTTTTATTGTAATGCCTGTATGGTGTTATTTAAAGCATACTGAAGGTTTTTTTATAATCATATTATTATTTATTTATATACTGTATATGTTTGTACAGAAATACGGTTTGAATATGACAGTATATATTTCAGGCTACTGCAACAAACCACTGATGATAGACAAACAAAGGGATTTTGTTCTATTCATATATGAATATAGTGTTTTTACTGCATCCTTGACATGAATGTTTCTCATGAATGTATGAAAGTTCAATAATAATAATAATAATAATAATAATAATAATAATAATAATAATATAAACCAAATCTCAAGTATGTTGAACAACAAAAAAATAAAACAATTTTACATGAACTTGCACTAATTGGTATAAAAAAGTTTCTGATGTGATTTTTTCGACGATTATTAATAACTTTCCTAAAGTAAACCAAAGTAAACCTTGACAAAACCCTGCTGTTGTTTTATGCATAGAAACTGTAAATAGATTACTGTACTCTCGATTTTACGTCTAACTGGTCCGACGGTTGGCTAGAAGTATTTCTTACTTTCTGCAATAAATTCAATATAAAAAACATATGATAGTGAAATAATTTCAGAGTCAGGAAGTCAGAGACACAACCTTTGTGTCAAAATAAAAAAGAAAGGTGCTTTCAGTGCTGTGAAGTTTGGTTGTTCTGATACCTGAGTAGGATGGATGGATAGATGGATGGATGGATGGATGGATGGATGGATGGATGGATGGATGGATGGATAATGACATAAAGGGATGAGGGAGAGGTAGGAGAATGTACATGCCCCGATGGATTGGTGGATGGGTGGATTTATAAATAAAGACATATAGGGATGAGAGAGAGGTGGGAGAATGTACAGGGACCAATGGATGGATGGATAGATGGATAGATGGATAAAGACATATATGGATGAGGGAGAGTTGGGAGAAAGTACATGGACCAATAGATGGATGGATGGATGGATGGATGGATGGATGGACCAATAGATAGATGGATGGATGGATAAACACACATGGGGAGGAGGGTGAGGTGGGAGAATGTACATGGGCCAATGAATGAATGGCTAAAAGGATGTCTGGAAGAAGAGATTAAGAGTGATATAGGGTAAAGGACAGGACACGTCCAATTTTCTGTCTCCTTCAGTCCAATCATGGTTCTTCTTTTCATGGTCTCAATCTCCACACCCTGTGTTCACCTCTTCATCACCATCCACACAGACAGAAATTAACCTTCAGTCACAATTACACATTTAACACTTCACCTTAAGAACAATTACCAGTGCAAAGCGATCCAGCTTCAGCTTCTATTAATTGCTGCTTGAAGTAAAATGTCAGTGCATATGGATTTTCTGCCAGAAGGAGTCTGTGTAAGTGTCCTTCTCTCAGCAGAGAGGGGATCGCTCAATGAATTATTCATTACAGCTACGAGAGGAGGACACACTGGGCAGCGCAAAGAATTTACCAGCAATTGTGTTTGTCACTGCAGGCTATCCAATCAAATTTCTGGCACTGGAGAGAAGAGAACAGACAAACTGTGTTACTGTGATTTGTGAGACGCATTAAACAAACTGAATAAAACCCGACGACTACAAAGCTTTACAAGGAGAATGTTAAATTAAGCAAACATGAGTAGTTTAGGGCAAGATAATTAGCATGTAATGAGGTAATGATGATATCAGTACCCGAGTGTGATGATAGAAGAATTTATTTTACCTTGGAAAAAATTTACTGAGAAAACAATGTAAATTTTTCATATCATGAATTATGTAAAACATTATATATGATAAAAAAATGTTTATAAACATGTCTAATTCCATATGTTTTCTGTCAATCTTTTGATAGATTTTTATTATATGTTTATAATCCGATCAATAAGCAGATAATTATTATTATTATTATTATTATTATTATTATTATTATTATTATTATTATTATTAATATTATGATTATTGTTATTGTTATTATTATTGTTATTATTATTATTATTATTGTTATTACTTCAAAAATGTACATAAGAATCATTCATTCATTCACTCATTTTCTACCGCTTATCCGAACTACCTCGGGTCACTGGGAGCCTGTGCCTATCTCAGGCATCATCGGGCATCAAGGCAGGATACACCCTGGATGGAGTGCCAACCCATCGCAGGGCACACACACACACACTCATTCACTCACGCACTCACACACTACGGACAATTTTCCAGAGATGCCAATCAACCTACCATGCATGTCTTTGGACCGGGGGAGGAAACCGGAGTTCCCGGAGGAAACCCCCGAGGCACGGGGAGAACATGCAAACTCCACACACACAAGGTGGAGACGGGAATCGAACCCCAACCCTGGAGGTGTGAGGCGAACGTGCTAACCACTAAGCCACCGTGCCCCCTACATAAGAATCAATAAAAATTAAATGGTAATTATAAAAAAATAAATGTACTGCAAATGAAAAAAAAAATAGGAGAAGAATATTGCAAGAAAAAATAAGCTTTTTTAAAAAAATAATAATTGTTTTACTGTGAAGATGCTTTAGCTTCTGTTTAGTGGTGATTAGGTGTGTGTCAAGGAGTATATTATGTATGCTGGGGTCAGCTGGGACTGGAGAGAGATTGTCACTTTGCTTTCAGGTCACTGGAGAGGTCAGAGGTCACACTGTCACTGACTTTTAGCAGTGGAGTGTAGACAGACACAGAGCAGAAACAAACACAGTCACAACAATAAAAATCACAACCGGTCGGGCTTAATCTATATCAAACCTTATATCTGTGCATTTTAGTCATTTTTTGCACAGTTTATTATTTTTAAATGAGAATTTGGACGAATGCAAACTTTTTTAGTTCTGTTCAATTCTGTAGTTTTCTTTTTCTTACATATGGACAAATTATTCCATTTTGTACCTGAAGCAAAATGAACTGTAGATATAACTAGATGTGATACGCATCTTTTTTATTTGAAATCTTGGCTCGTCATAGAATTGTACAAAAGTGTTTTGCTGCTTTATTTAGAGATGCACTAGGAAGTGTTTATAATTTTTAAGTGAGTTCTTTGCATACACATGCTATGAGCTTGTAACCTGCTAATGATCTACAATTATCATTATATCCAAGATCATATTACAGCACATATTCATAAATACGATTTCGTAGTGTTTCATTTATTAAGATATTACTTGTCTCAATTACTAACAGACTTTCTCAAGAAAAATATTATTTGAAAGACATACAATATGTGGTGAAAATGTGTCTCATAAATAGTACTTTTACTTCACTGAGCCAGAAAAGTGCAGAGATGTCAGAGATTAAGCGCTTAAAGAGCCAAAGACTCCACAGTAAACTTATTCAGGCTGACTGATCTGTCTTTTCAGCTCATACACACACACACACACACACACACTTTGAGTATGCTAATATACACACATTTAAGTAGGTAAATTTAGATTTTCTTTCTCCATCACCAGGTACATAAATTAACCACATGACAATTATTAAATGACATTTATTGTGCTACAATATACTCTCTCTTTCTTGCTGGATGGATGGACAGATGGATGGATAGATAAAGTCAATAGGGATGTAGGTGAGGTGGGAAAATGTACGTGGATCAATGGGTGGATAGATAGGTGTATGGATAAAGTCATATAGGGATGAACGAGAGGTGGGAAAATGTACATGGACCAATGGATGGGTGTTTGGATGGAAGAATGGGTGTATGGATGGATGAATGGGTATATGGATGGATGAATGGGTATATGGATGGATAAAGACATATAGAGAAGAGGAAGAACTGGAAGAATGTACAGGGAGGAGAAAGACATACACTCAATCTCACTCACTCACTCACTTTCTACCACTTATCCAAACTACCTCGGGTCACGAGGAGCCTGTGCCTATCTCAGGCGTCATCGGGCATCAAGGCAGGATACACCCTGGACGGAGTGCCAACCCATCGCAGGGCACACACACACACTCTCATTCACTCACACAATCACACACTACGGACAATTTTCCAGAGATGCCAATCAACCTACCATGCATGTCTTTGTACCGGGGGAGGAAACCGGAGTACCCGGAGGAAACCCCCGAGGCACGGGGAGAACATGCAAACTTCACACACACAAGGCGGAGGCGGGAATCGAACCCCCAACCCTGGAGGTGTGAGGCGAACGTGCTAACCAATAAGCCACCGTGCCCCAGAAAGACATGCAGTATGATTCAATTCAATTCAATTCAATTCAATTCACGTTTATTTGTATAGCGCTTTTTACAATTTTTACAATTAACATCATCTCAAAGCAGCTTTACAGAACATAAACATACAACAAAAGGTTATTATAAAGAATAATATAAAGATTAATAGAGTACAAAATTCAAGATTAATATTTGATATATTTAGTTCACAATGTGTATGTATTTATCCCCCAATGAGCAAGTCTGAGGTGACTCAGGCAGCAGTGGCAAGGAAAAACTCTCTTAGATGATAAAGAAAGAAACCTTGAGAGGAACCAGACTCAAAGGGGAACCCAGCCTCATATAGGAGACACTGGAGAGTGTGATTATAAATATACAGTCTGACAAAAGTTGTACTGATGCAAAAGTTCACATGGAGTTCACATCTCCTCTATACAGTAGTATCGCAGAGTCCAACTGGAGCTGGTAGATCTCTAGATGCCTCAGGATTTTCACAGAGTCTGCCTCATCTCAGTGGAGGTACAAAATCTTCATCGCAAGGAAGACAATTTCTGGATGCCTCGGGATGGATAGAAAGAGAGAAGCAGTGGAGAGGGATTAATGTAGCTGCTGTTCATAAAATGTGCAAGTCTGATGTAATAGTGCACAATATTATGGGATGTATTATGTGTACGCCTGACTAAAGAGATGAGTTTTTAATCTACATTTAAACTGGGAAAGTGTGTCTGAGCCCTGAACACTATCAGGAAAACTATTCCAAAGTTTGGGAGCTAAAAACGAAAACGCTCTACCGCCTTTAGTAGACTTAGATATTCTGGGAACTGCCAGATGTCCTGAGGTTTGTGATCTCAGAGAGCGTGAAGGATTGTAACGTGTTAGAAGACTAGTTAGATAAATGGTTTGTAGGTAAGTAGCAGCAGTTTGTAATCAATTCTAAACTTAACATGTAACCAGTGTAGAGATGATAAAATTGGGGTTATACAGTATGATCATACTTTCTTGTCCTGGTGAGAACTCTATGAATGACATATATGAATCTCTCTCTCTTACACATTCTGTTATACTTATTCAAATTCAAATTTTATTTGCAGTGAAATGCTTTTAAGTTTTCGCATATCCCAGGTTATTATGAGCCTGGGGTCAGAGCGCAGGGTCAGCCATAGTACGGTGCCCCTGGAGCAGGTGAGGTTAAGAGCCTTGCTGAAGGACCCAACGTTGATGTCTCAGCAGCTTGTGGGCTTGAACCCCGACCTTCTGATCAGTAACCCGAAGCCTTAACCACTGAACCATCACACCCTATTCTGTCATAAATGAGATTTTTATTCACTGTAATGAGAACAGTAACATTCTATAACATTAAACATAACATTACATTCATTCATTCATTTTCTACCGCTTATCCGAACTACCTTGGGTCACGGGGAGCCTGTGCCTATCTCAGGCGTCATTGGGCATCAAGGCAGGATACACCCTGGACGGAGTGCCAACCCATCACAGGGCACACACACACTCTCATTCACTCACACACTCACACACTACGGACAATTTCCCAGAGATGCCGATCAACCTACCATGCATGTCTTTGGACCGGGGGAGGAAACCGGAGTACCCGGAGGAAACCCCCGAGGCACGGGGAGAACATGCAAACTCCACACACACAAGGCGGAGGCAGGAATCGAACCCCCAACCCTGGAGGTCTGAGGCGAACGTGCTAACCACTAAGCCACCGTGCCCCACTCATAACATTACATATAACATTAAATAGATAGAAAGTATAAAATATATGAATAAGTACTAAGTTTCATTCATAGCAATTCCTATTAAGACCCAATTAATTTTAACACAGTGAGGTGAAAATAAATATATTGAAATGTTGCTATATGCACCGTTCTTTTATTATTAGAAGCACCACATCATGATTTTTTTATTTTCTTTTTAATTTATTTACCACTTTGACCGTTTTGATAACCGAGTCCATCCCTGATGAGCAACATTATCTGCTTTCCTTCTTCAGTGATCCACTCACATCCTCTCAGCTCGCCTTTCAGAGCTCGGAGGTGAGAGGAGCCAAAGTGTCGCCATCACGACTTCATGACAAATGAGATGTTTCACTCCTGCTTGTAAACCTTAGGATTTGGTATAGGGATCTTACAAAGGTGTTTACATGAGTTTCCGAGATGGCGCTGAGACAAAAGGCTGTAGAAATATCAGACGAGAAAAAATTGTCCAGAATTGTGAAGGTTTGGAATAGAGGGGAAGCAGAGGCAGGACAGTCATACAAAATGAGTCTTGGAAGGTAAAATGGAAGGTCTCAAAAGTGTTTCTGTTAGGGAAAAAGACAAACAAGCAAACAGAGACACTCATAAACGGAAACACACACACACACACACACGAGTGTTGAGATGAAAAGGAGAGCGAAAAAGAGCTTTGAGGGTGAGAGGAGGTGAAGTATTGATCAACCATTGACAAACACAATAGAAATTTTATATGTGATGTGAGAGGCCCATCCATAATTTATCAGAGGGCAAATGTGAGTGAGGAAAAGAGGGAGTGGATGGGGAGAGAGGACAGGGAATAGGAGCTATTGATTAGAGTAAAGAAGTGCAGGGGCACGTTGCTGCAGCCAGGAGAGACAGCACAGGAAAGCCATTAAGGATGGCAGTGTTACTAGACACGGACAGATGAGGAGAGAGAGAGAGAGAGAGAGAGAGAGAGAGAGAGAGAGAGAGAGAGAGACAGACAGACAGACAGACAGACAGACAGACAGACAGAGAGAGAGAGAGAGAGAGAGAGAGAGAGAGAGAGAGAGAGAGAGAGAGAGAGAATGGAAGAGATAGGAAAATTGGAAATGGTGTTGAAGTGAGCAGAAGAGGAAGCGTGTGAGAGAGAGAGAGAGAGAGAGAGAGAGAGAGAGAGAGAGACCCAGCCCCCACCCCTTTTCTCCTGTGCCACCTCATGGATCAATATGGCCATGTCAAAACAGTAAATGCATGCTTTTGCTCTTAAGTAAAAGGTGTCCAAGATTTTTTAAAAGCATTGATTTGGGACGGGTCGATGGAAATCAGTGCGGTTTTTCTCCTGTGCAAAGAGGGGGCAATAACACTAAGCAGATAACCGAGCAACAGAAAGATGATGGCTGTGGCAGAGGAGGGAAACTCTGAGGAGAGGAGAGGAAAGGAAAGGAAAGGAAAGGAAAGGAAAGGAAAGGAAAGGAAAGGAAAGGAAAGGAAAGGAAAGACACTTGCACAGATTACCCCAAAAAGGTCAGCTCGATGTCGGGGTCAAGGATTCACCTCAGCCTTAGTCGTCCCCAGTGGAGGAGGATACTCATCTGGGGATAGGACAGAAGGAGAGAATTTCACACAGGTGCCAGAGAGAGAGAGAGAGAGAGAGAGAGAGAGTCAGACAGCCATTTTGCACATTAAAGAACAGGCTTGTCTAGACACTAGCACTCCTCTATATTCTCAAGAGACGCTGTAAATGAATTAAGTCTCTTTCACTTTTGACAGTGGGCAGTCAGTCTAGAAAAAATAAAAGTAAACAAAATGAAAAGATATTCAGTAATATACTGTATGTTGGTTGTATAGTCACTGATTTCTGCCCAGTATCAATACATAAATAAATAACCTACTTATTAAAGCTTCACCTAAAGCTATTAAAGTATATTACTTTGTCATTATTGTAGTATGGGATTGTCAAAGGTAAACAAAGTAATAATTATGGTTATATATCTAAAATTGTAATTATTATAAAAACAGTAATATGTAATATAATTTAATTCTGTGCCTTATAAGCGCTGATAATCTATAATGCACCCTTTGAATGCAAAAGCAGTAAACAATTCAACACGGTTTGGTTTGATTTTATATAAATCTCTAATAGGAAAGAATAAAGAACAATCTTCACTTTTAGTGATAGAAAGAAATCTACATAATGTACCATGACATAGTATTGTCATATACATTCGTAACAGTGTTATAAGTAGTAATTAGAAAAAAAATGAATTATGGGTCAGAGAAGATGTACATAACTTTGGCATTCTTTTTAATTTCTGTTTCATTCTCAGTACATTGTATTGTCATTACTATTAAGTGAATTACCAAAAGTTGACCAGGCTACAGTGTCATTATAACGTGTTATAACATGTCATAACATAACATCAACATAAAAAAAAAAAACCTTCAAATTTAACTTAACTCCTAATGAAAGCAGTCATAATATTAGCAATTATTCATTAGAATGCATGTTTCATGTATGCTCTTTTTCTATGCAGGATTATGTCATGTAGGGTTTACAGTACGTAGGTTTATGTAAGCTATACGATTTATTGTACACGGGGCTGCACGTGGACTGCATTTAGATGGTCCAAGAATGAAAAAATAAGAAATTAGCTAATGGAAAATGTTTAAGTAGTTTAGTAATCTACATGAACAATGTTAAAGGTTAGTATCCTTTGATTGCAGAAAGAGCTAATGCAAGAAAAAGTGTGCAGAACGAGACAGTGAATCATGTCTCCTAATCAGAAACAAATATCGCTCTAGCCACAAGAAGATCGCCTTCACTGTGGATCCTCTGAATTTTATTCTCAGACTGGTTAGCCACTGGTGCGGCCGCAAGACAACGGAAACACGGCAATGATTAGCAGAGACGGGGTGCGGTCCCGGCACGGAGCCCGAAATCCCAGAGCTACCCAGAGTACATGCTATTTGTAAGCTTTAATAAAATAAACAGAGGCAGCCTTCCTTCTCAGGCCTTCTATTTTGAGAGACTAGTACAGCAAGAGTCAGAAGACTGGGCTGGATGGTTTTTTCTAGTTTCTGAAAGTAAATTTTGTTCCAGAAAAATGAACAGCATTAAAATACAAAACAAAAAGAAACACCCAACTTAGAGTTCCGTGGTTCTTCTGATATATGGAGTAAGTACAAGTCAGTGACTCTGCCTTGTCCTGATTCGATTGCTACCTCAGAAAGTCTTGTACGCTCTTGTTGGCCATTAGTTAATAGTGTCAGATCAGTTTGCAGACGGAGAAAGAAGACGATGGATGTGACTGAGGGACGCCTGAGTGCTCTCTGAGTGTTGTTCGTGCCACTTGATCTGGGCAGGAGAGTGGTGATGACAGTGCGCAATGCCATCGGGTGATATTTGAGGAGAGGCCTGATAGAAAGGTCACAACATTCTGAGGTTCGGATACAAAGAGCACGCGAGAGAAAGAGGGATAGAGATAGAGAGGGAGAGAAACCAGAAGGGGGCAGTTTGGACTTCCTGTCACACTTCCTGTGGCTAAAATAATTCTGAGAGCGAATAGCAATTTATTCTATTAACTCCACTAATCTAAAAGAGTTTTTTAACTAAAATTAATTACGTAAATTAAATAATATAATTATCTTGATTTCATGAATAATTTCATGCTTGGTCTGCCTTTCTGTCACTAAGGAAACGGAAGGAGTTTCCGGTTTCAGCACGATTATTACATTTTCCTCTAGGACAGAGTTTGTGTTTCACAGTGACATGACGAATTGCGTTTTTGTCTTATTAACTACAAAAACAAGAGAAAAGAAGCTTGTGAAGGAACGACGATTTATAGATGCTACAATAAGTGATAACAAGAACTGGCTAAACAACATAAAACATAAATTGTACAATGTGCACTCTCTTTTAATAAAAAAAACAATATATTTGGACAGATAATAATGACTCAGCTTTGGTGCATTGTTGATTATTTTCCTATAACAGAAGTCTAAAGTCTTTTATAACTGACATTAATAAAACTATGCTGCTGCAGTGGCTCAACATACAGTAGACATTCGGGTCTACATAATACAATTGATATTCTTAGTTAAATCAATTGTGATCAAATCGGGATCAATATTCTGAACTTTTTGAAACTATTTGTGAGTCAGTGAGTGAGAAGAAGGCAGAAGGAGATTTAGATTATGATACCAGAACTTTCTAGAGATCCAGTAAACCCTGTGCCCCACAGAAACAGCAAACA
The DNA here is from genome assembly GCF_030014155.1 of Tachysurus vachellii. Lineage (NCBI taxonomy): Eukaryota > Metazoa > Chordata > Actinopteri > Siluriformes > Bagridae > Tachysurus > Tachysurus vachellii. Next base: position 13,105,581 of record NC_083482.1, on the reverse strand, counting down.
GCAGTCACTACTTTTAAAGAGGCTTTGTGGCATGTCAAATCCACAACCAAAGCTAACTATTTAAACAAACCTAGGGTTGCAGTATTAAACACGAGACAAGATTTCCACAAATACATCCATATTAATAGCTCTCTGCTCAGCTGCGGCTGAAGATAATTAACCAGAGACGTTAGAGGGGCTACGCACACAGCTCAGGCAGCTCCCGGCATCATAAATGCAGATGTTAGAGGCTTGATTAGATCTTGGTCCGAACATATGTTTTCAACTGCCCCCTTTCATTAGTTCCGGGCACGATGAGTGCAGAAATCAAAGATTATTATAGAAATTAGGCTCGGAAAAACACCCGATAGCACAATTAAGGAAATTAAATTGTATACATTAGAGTCAGAGTGTAATAGAATAAGAGAATCATGTTGTAATTGAAATGCACTTAAAAAGGATCATGCTGACAAATACAATTTTATCAAGGCAGTAACAGAACACACACACACACACACACACACACACACACACCACAGCACCTTCCACTAGATTTCCTTGTTAAATCCAATATAAGTGAAGCAACGAGGGTCTGAAAGAATCAGTGCGCATCGGTTAGCGTCTTAAATCTAGATAATCATTTTACATCCATCTCGTCACCCAGCCGGTGGCCCTTAAAAAACATTTCAGGCTCAGGATGCATTAAAAGGGGTTAAAAATAAAAAGGCAGGGCAATTATTATAACCTCATCATAGGGCAGTCACAGGAGAGAAGCCATTTCTTCTGCAGTCTTTCGGAGCATAAGCAATTCATCATTTTTTTGAGTGGTTAGGACTTTTAAATTATTTGTTTATGAATGCTTTATGTCTTGGAGATATGTATGATATGTAAGGATCAACAAAGCAGTTTTGTGGATAATAGTAGCTACTATTTATTATTTATTTATTTATTAAACGGGTTTATGACTCTGGTCAGTGTGCACTTAAAAAAAAAATGATTTCATGTTTTTTAAGTGTTTCAGAGGCTTTTCTTTTGTTTTATGTAATTAACAACAATTCGCTATGTCTAGCAAAACCTTTGCTAAATAATTATCCAATCACTTTGCAGGATGACCTTTCGTCGTCTTGTCACTTGTCATCGACAATGAGTGGATGTGCTTTTCATCAAAGTTACTTCATTTATTTATTCAGCACAAGGCATGAACTCTTAGAACGAAACACTGGATCTACATCCTTTAAGGGTTTCAGAGTTTTTTCTTTGGAGAAAAAACAGGTCCATTGTACATTGTTGAGAATACTTAGCTATCAGAAGAACCTTTAACACACCAGACAATATCAATAGCAAAGCATGAACACATTGCTGACATGTTGGTTCAGTAGGTAGTGTTGGTGCTTCACAGCTCCAGGCTCTTGGATTTGATCCTGAGCTACTGTACTGTTACAAAATTTTGCATGTTGTCTATAGCTTTTGTTTAGGTTTTTATCCTTAAAACAAAAATGGGTTATAAAAGTGTAAAAAAGGTATTTAAAGTTAATTATTTCCAAAAACACCTTGCTCCAGATATGTTTTAGTATTGTTTTAAAGTGACACCTTTAAAAGTGTCAGTAGAAATTATAATGAGACAAGAAAAATCTGTAATCATACACAGTACATAGATATATAACAACATTTATAACCTTATACATGGTACATACATTACACAGATTTATAACTAGTATAGACTAATTTAGGATTAGATCACACTCTGGTACAATGTGCAGTTTACATGTCCACCACTAGGGGCGCTCTACAACAGTTTTAGCTTACTATGAAACAAATCTGAGGATTAAAAATTCATAATTTGCCTACTGCCCTCTCTCTTTCTTTCTTTCTCTCTCCCACACACATACACATTATCTCTTAATGAATGGCCAATTAGAGTTAGCCATGAAACAAATTAATGTTAAATTACTCATAGGAATGAAAATGTCTACAATGTGTTTTGCCTTGCGACAAGGGAACAGTGTTTTCTTTTTAATGAAGTACAGACCACATTCTGCCCACATCCAACCCCCACTTTAACGGCAACATCACACTGTTACACACAAACACAAATACACACAACTTAGGAACACATGCACATGTCAATTATGCATTACGCATCTTAAGATATTTAAACACTTTGTATGAGTCGTGCCATGTCATTCTGTGCCGTGTCATTATGGGTTACGGGTGTCATTACTGCGTCTTCCCTAAACTGCTGGAAAGAAGGTCTACACGAGTTGTATATGCATGTGTAATGCTTCATCATGTGTCATTTTCACAGTTAGAAGCATTTTGAATAATCCACACAGCAGAAGTACTTCTACCACAGCATTATGGGATAGAGAGATGAGGTTAGCTTTTCCCACCGAAGGAAAGTAAGGCTGGGAAAAACCAAGCTGAAAATGCTTAAATGGTTGTAATTACTATGTAAGAGGTTTAATGTGAATTTGACCAAATTCACTCCATAGCCTTTGAGTGGGGAAAAAATATTATGTATATTATTTCTTTATTAAGTTACACATTTTTAATTCAGTTTAGGCATTTCAAAGGATGTCAGTTCACTACATATAAGTTAAATAAGTTGAAACGCTGTTATAAAAATATCGCACATTTTTAAACTCCAAAAAGTATTGGCACCCTACAAGAGAATGGGCAAATTAAAGAAATGACGTATTAGACAAAATGCTTCGACTTTACTATTAAACAATCAGTGCAAATTAGCTAAGCAAAGAAAAAGTATCAGTTATGCTGGTGAATTGCTGAGGCTTTGGGAACCAATAACAACCTAAAATCTGCTTGCTTTTGCCAGGAAGATACTATTTGGGCCCAAACAGACAATGCCGTAAGACACGCTACCAATCATTAGCTATAGCATGACAGTCAGAACAATTGTACTGCATTAATAAAAAGCACACATTACAGAAATAGATTTTATTAAAGTACATTTTATTAAAATGACATCAACATGTATTCATCCATCCTTGATAAACCAGGGTCTCCATGGATCCAGAGCCTCCATGCCTTTTATTATTAAATATTAAATATCTCAAAATATCATTGTATGCGTTAAATATTAGTAAAAAAAAAAACAAAAAAAAAAAGAAAGAAAGAAAAAGAAATAATGTTCATTGTTTAGTTTAGTTGCCTGTTTGGACAACTATCTTCAAAATAAATTTGTCATATTTTTTAATACATTTCTTCATTATGTTGAAATATTTTTACCCGCTGAGTTTTAGCATTGTACTATCTGTAATGGAATATTTAAATAAATAAATAAATAAAAAATAGAAATTTCAATACACTCAATTCCTTTTTTATGATTTGATGACTTGACATAACATGACACATCGCATAGGATGACCTAATCTAACGCACCACTGAGAATAGTATTTTTTTTTTCGAATTCCAATAATGTGCATTTCCCTGTATGAAGAAGTACACAAAATATAGAGCTCTACTAAAAGAAAAAAGAAAATGGGTGTATTTATGAGATGGATTTAGCTCGAGCGTTTGTGTGTGTGTGCTCGCACTTATGTATATGTGCGTGTTCGTAAAATTGCTAAGCCGCAGACATTGCAGGGTGTGAGTATGTATTTTCTGAGTCTGATTGAAGTGAAACATAGTCTTTAATGTATCATTTCAAGTGAACACAGAAGCCAAATGAAAACACACACACCTACACGTGGCGGCCTAATTGAAGACTGCAGGTTGCCATGCTTTTGGTTTTACAGGCACAAGAGTACTTTTGAAATCAATATTCACTCCGAGTTGTTTTTCTATTGCCAAATTAAAGCTGCCACTTACAGAGAGCTGACGCCAGACTGGGAGAGAAAGAGAGAGAGAGAGAGAGAGAGAGAGAGAGAGAGAGAATGCAATACATGTCATGAAGTATTTATAACACTTCTTTTTGAAGATGATCATAAAAAAGGCTTCTTTTATGTTTATAGAGAACAAGCTATTAGTTAATAATACCACCCTGAAGAGAACTGATCAAAACAGCCAATTACTACACAATGATAGTGCAGTGTAATAGTCGAGAAAAGCATGTTAGTCAGTAACTAACAAGTAAAGATGTAAGATCTTTTAGTGCACCAAACATTTATCTATTTATAATCTTCAGGCTTGCATTCTTTATACATACACTTATTGCAACGTTCTGTACTTTTCTTCACTATTTATGTCTCTTACTATGTCTGCCGCGAAACGTGCAATTACACATATTTAACAATGTATAATGTACAATTTGCACACTACACGCCCTTTCAAACCCACCTTCGACTCTACTAAAGATACCATTGACCATGAACAAGCTAAAGTCTCTCAATTTAAAGCCATCAATATTTCATTGAGACAGCTCTTGTGAGCCCAATGCCTCTGCCTCAGACCCTCCCACGTACAGCTGCTGATATATTTAATTGGTGGCCCAAAGCACTAGAGACAGACAGGACGCTGTTTGCTCAATAATGGATGCCCCAGACTTGTGCTAAATGCTAAGGCAGGCACACGGTGCTGTAGTGAGTTGGAATATGACTATCGGTTCTTGGGTTAAAGGAGCAAAACTATGAATGAAATGGTAAATATATAAAATAAGAGAACATCTATAGGAGGCAGATTGGTGATGGATTGTATGAAGGCAATGCAGGTTCCAGTTTTGATCCTGAGGGTTTCTTTTGGGTTCTCAGGTTTCCTTCCTCCTCCCAAAGATTGTAGGATCTTCAGGATCATTATGGAATATCATAATCTGCTGACCCTGGAGACTTTGTTTCTGCAAATGATAACGAACCCCTCTTGTCCTGCTAAACTGTTTGTTATCAGGCTTCGATTATGAGGAGCATCCAAGCAGCCAAGCTCCAAGAATTCAGATCTTTAAAATGAGTATACTAATATAAACATGTGATTTGTCCTAGAGATTTAGAATTTGAATTCTAATCAAGAATTCAACAGTGCCTGGGTATGAAATGTAAGATATTTTTCCTCACTGTGACAGAACAAGATGGCACAAGAGAAATCTAATGTTGCTCTTTAGTTCTGACTTTTTTGGATTGAGAACAGACGCACCGTGTAAAGTCTATAGCTACATTTATCCCTGTGAAAAAATTGACTACCTTTTGAGGTCATGTTGAAACAACAGGGTGTGTGTTTGTGCATTCTGTGAATTAGAGACAAGACTAAAGACCTGCTCGTGTATATCATTCCATTTGTCTGATTCGACTGTGTCCTAGTTAGGAACTGCAATGGGACTCATTTAGGTTGGAACAGAAATGGGCCGCTGTTTAATTTATTAATGAATACAATCAGAGCAGGATGTTATGATGAGAGAGCTGTTTTGTAATGAGTGGAAACACTGGGCCACCGACAGAGGCGTCATTGTGGCACTAAAAAGTTCATCAGAAGTCCACTAAACAAATGCAAAAGCACACGGTCCTTTAAACCAGACTACACACATTTGATAATATATACCAAATATTTAAATGTACCCTGATTGACATAAAAAATAAAAGAAATCTTTCAAAAATAATTTTTCCCCCACATACACCCGACACACATTTTCAAACTCCCTGGCAAAGAGGCATCACCATCACATTAAAAATAAATTCATTCAAAGTCAATTTGCGGAACGCTTGCCGATTCGGGGAAACAATACCGACTCTGCGCTGGGAATTGCAGATGTCTCCCCCCTGCTCTCCCTCCCCAAGGCATTCCTTTGTCTCTCTATTTTTCTGTGATTAAAAATACAATGATGAATGCATATTATTTCCAGATGAATAACTTGGAGGAGTTGGCAGCAGATAAAGCAAACAGTTGCAGCTAGTAGGTACTAGTTAGATCACAAATAACATTAGGTGCATGTGTGCTTGCTCCATATGAATTTGGACAGACTCTCAGAGGAGACACAAAACATGCAAATGATATACTTTTGTGTGAAGTCTTCAATCAACAACAACAACAACAACAATAATAATAATAATAATAATAATAATAATAATAATAATAATAATAATAATAATAATAATAATAATGTTGCAATCAGTTTCTTTATTTTAATTCAAATGTAATTTAACTTCTGCTAATTAATTTGATATTTATTTTCTAAATTATAAGATATAAGTACTTCTTTGGATGGATTTGATTAATATAAAAATATATGCAGAGTATAAATAAATTTAGTAATAAAGTACAAAAAAATAAAGAAATAAAATTTTCTAATTTTTTAGCCAGTTTTATAATGTGATCATTTGATGTCAAGTGGTGAATAATAAAATAAATAAATTATATTTAGAAAGTAAAACATAATTTAAATTTATTTATTTATTTATTTATTTATTTATTTATTTATTTTCATATAAACACACACCAGTGGTCAATATGGGTTTTAAAAGGATGTAAAAGTGTAAAAGTCTATTTATGTGTAATAAGCCTTTTCTTACACTTATCTAAACAATTTATTTGATAACAATCACCAGTGCTAGCAAATAAAAGTTGTACAAAGAATATAAGAGCAGTAAGTTTAGGTCCAGGACTTCTGTGTAGATTTGGATTCATGGTTTTGATTACTGTCTCCTTGATGGAGTGATATGTATTCGAACAAGGTTTCCAGGGTCCTTTGAGGAAAAACAGTCCCTCATCATCAACACAACACCATTCTTTCTTTCAAATTTTTTTGAGTGCTTGTTGACACAAATCTGGTTTGATCTCATATGAGCAAAGAACCTGGTTCGTGTCAAAGTTTCCATCTAATTGTACTTTTGGTGAATCAAATATGTTACAATGTTAACAACAATCCTTTCTGCATATTTATCTATCTTTCTTATTGTTCACAGGGACAAATTACACTAATTCATTTCCAGGCAGGTTCGTTAGAGCTCCTGCTGTTTTAAACGTAGGGTGAATCTAACAATTTGTTCTAAATCTAAAAAAAAAAAAAAGCCAGGGAGGAGTTATTTTTTTAACCATTGTCTGATTTATGGCCACTTTTGTCTTGTTTCCGTTGTCTACCCTGTAAAAAAAAATCGCATAGTCACCTTATTCATAACCTTAAAAAGAAAGAAAGAAAGAAAGAAAGAAAGAAAGAAAGAAAGAAAGAAAGAAAGAAAGAAAGAAAGAAAGAAAGAAAACAGGTGACCACTTGAGGGTTCTTAAAGGAACATGCTTGAGTTACATTTTGTACAAGTTCTAGTCTTATTTTTATAGATTAGCTTACTTTAATTAAAGCTTAGATTTCTGAATTACGTTCAGCATGAGATTAAGCTAATAAACCAGAGATTTTTGTTCACAACCCTTTAACCAAGGGTGCCAATAGATCTCAAGCTGACTGTATCTTAAACACCCATTTTAATATCAATATTGGATAAATTATGTATTCAGAGCAAATCCTAGGAGACAGCTATGATGCTGTTTCCTGACTGGAGTCTTTTATACAAGTCTGCCAGCCTTCAGAAAGCTTTTGAAATGTAACAATCCTCAACAAACCCTGGAGAATTGATCTAAACAGATGGTCAGAGCTCCAGTGAATAAAAGAGCATCCGTTCCAGTCAGGAACAGTACTCCAGTAACTTCAGCGGATTGACTATACTAAGAGCAATCACAGTAAACTTGTACGTTTTGGAGGATGCAGTTTTGTTTCTTTGAAATCATGTTCTGGAAGAAAAAAAATGGCCTGTTCAAAATGATGTAAACACCAAACCAAGCAGAAGCTTCTTCTCTTGAGAGGAAACAGGCGAAGCCTCTGAGATGCTCACACTCGTACTACTTGCAATAAACACTAAGTGAAGCTCAGGACCTGTGTATCAGGGGAGAATTTTATTCTGAAGGCCCAGATAGAGCCTCTCTCCAGCTCCCAATTTCCCCTAGAGCAGCCCTTGCTCTCTCCCTCTCAACTGCTCCCTGTAGACACAGAGCACACATTCGGCCTCACTACTCTTTTTACCCCCTCTTTCCGTCTCTCCTCCCCTTCTTCACAAGTCGACTTCAGAGAGTCAGGCCCTCACACCCGCTAAGCTTTGATGCCAAAATAGTCCTGGAAGTTCCTGTCTTGAACAGTGCCTCAGTAGGCCTAGATCCCCGAGCTCTGAGAGAGACAGACAGGCAGACAGAAAGAGAGAGAGAGAGAGAGAGAGAGAGAGAGAGAGAGAGAGAAAGTCAGAGAGAGCTATAACGAAGCTGCACTCAGTTGCTTTCCTTCACAATGAGTCTCCAATTAAAGATTAACACTAGTATTCCCTGAATTAAAACTAAAAGAGAATGCTTTAATATCAGAGCAAACTCCTCACAGCCATGTTGATGGATCTTCCTTAAAAGATTCTTCTCTATATTGTAAAGATCTTGCTGTTGTTAGAAAATGGAATTACGATATACAATTTTAGCAAAGTATTGCGTAGTCTCTAGCCTGCCTTACACTTGCTTTAAATCACTCACGTACAGAATGCTTGCAAGATGGCTGCATTGTCAAGTATGCACATCAAGAAATAATGTGAAATGAAGCAAAAAATGGAACTGATGTCAGCAAAGTAATGAACAAACCTTTTTATATACGTTTATCTTTATTAAAGAGAGAAATATCATTCTTTTTATCTGTTCAGCGTTACATTTCTAGATGTCAAATGCCTGTTGAAGTTAATTTGTTATCACTTATGTTATAGCAGCTGTAAAATAGTTTTCCTCAACAGAATTATAGCTTAATCTATTTATTTTTTCTGATTTTTACACATTTTTTTACACATTGGGTTTACAATTGTTTATACAGCAGAACTACCATCACAGTCACTTTTATAGAAGATGAATCAATCAACACCTACTGAGCATTCAATTAGTAATCAATTTGGTGGTATTATATTTAATGTTAAGATGAAGCTCATGTCAATCATGAAAACACACTAAAGCATGCGTATGAATAATTAAAGCTGATTTTCTAAGTTTAGGTGAGGTTTATTGTCATGGGTGTAAAGAGTGTTAATCATCAATATACAATAAAATTATGATGCTATTTCTTCATTTCTACTCTGACATGGTTCAGTCATGAAATGGCATAATTGGAAATGAATTATTAAAGTCCTCTCAATTATTAACACACTAAAGTACTTAAAATACTGAAATATTTTTGCTAATACATTCAAGGGCAAAAGTCTACAGTGTAATTTGACTGTTAAAATGTTCAGTATGCTGTCCCGGTGCACAATGTTGTCCCGGTGCATTGCTTAGTCCATGGAAATAACAAGTTAGAAAAGATTCATAGCAAATGACAGACAAGAATTCAGCTGGACTACAAAACAAAAAGAGAAAGCAGGCAGGAAACAGTGACAGAAGACAGAAAGCGATTTGGATAAAACTGTGCCAAACTGCCTGCTCCAAATTTTGTTCGGTTCTCTCATGATGGCAATCTGCATGTGTTGAAGTGACATTATGTATAAAGCAGCATGCTGAGTGAGCCAGCCTCCTCATTACACCTGTACATGCTAATATTAGTGAAAAAAGAGCATGAATCAATACAGGAGAGGAGGTTCAGAGAGAGAAAACGAGAGAGTATTTGGTAGCCACAAAGCCTCAAGATGAAAGTTCCTCCACCTGTCAAACAAACTGCTGGAACTGTGATAAATTAATGATCAAATACACTGCCGAGGTGTACAGTGGTGTGTCAAAATCCACCAGTCACCAGAACCTCAGATTTATAGAGAGACAGCGAGAGAGAGAGAGAGAGAGAGAGAGAGAGAGAGAGAGAGAGAGAGAGAGAGAGAGAAGAAAAACGAGTAAAAGTGAGACTGACATCAAAACCTTGGCACTTTGCAACGAATTTCCTGTGACTTCAAAGAAAGAGGCGGATCACCACGACTATTCGGAACAACCAATCAGAGAGAGTTTACACAGTGACAGGTTTGACATTTGAAGTGGTCTCAGTACCACATGCTTAGGGATAGATAGACCAGTGTTCCTAAGTCCACTGTCTCAGCATGGACATTTAATCCGTCCGTATAGGCTGCTGCGACTAGAGGTCTTTGTGTCACCACTGTGTGCCACATGAGTTATGCATGAAATAGTAGTAAATGTGTGTCTGTTCACCTAAAGAGAGGTGTGAGACAGAATAAGAACCATCATCATCAACCGTCATCATCATCATCATCATCTCATGCATGTGATATAGAACATAGAAGAAGAAGAAGAAGAAGAAGAAGAAGAAGAGGAAGAAGAAGAAGAAGATGGAATTGATGGATATATTCTGGAAAACACCCAAAAAAGGTCACATGTAATTTTTTTCCCTCTCAGTATTACACAAATGACGTCTATACTTTAAGAAAACAAATGCATTTCACCAAAACATTTTATTTTTTTTTTGCTTTTATTTAGTCTACTTTAAAACTTTGCTTTTGATGTCTGACTGCAAATGAACAGGTGTGATGTCACTCACCGAATGTTTTGATTGGACCAAGTGCCATAGCAACATGAACAGGAGCCTAATTGATTCGCTTTGTAATCAGGTACTGGTTAACGATAAAAAAAAAAAAAATACAGAACTGAACTGACTGAATGAATGAATCAAAGATTATTTGAGTAATGAATCAGAGGCCCAGTTGAAATGTCATGAGTATCTATTAGTTCAGGTGAAGTGAATCAGACTGATGTGAATTATGCTGATAAGCAAAATGAGAATTCTTTTCTCATGGTACAACTGTGATTCATTCAAATTAGATAGGTTTGTACATGTAGAGGTCACATACAGTAGAAAATCTTCAAGAAAAATGGACCATGTGAAAGGTTTTCCCAGGCCGCCAGACACATATGCTTGGCTACTTGCGAGAAAATGCAACTTTTTTTTTCTTTGGGTAAACAACTTGCTTCCTGTTTTCCTTGCATTCATCATTGGCAGATGGAGTCCCTGTCCCTCATGTCAGTGTTGTCACTTTCTTCTTGGCACATTTCCATGTCTCTCATGTCATGATGCTACACCTCCGCTAAGCCGCTAATGACCAGCCTGTCTACTCTCCTCTCCTCCGCTCCCCTTTGAAAGAACAGAGAGAAATTAAAATGATGTGTCTGAATTATGGATCCTATGACAAGACCGCCTCTGTGGAGCTCTTCCTCTCTCTTCCTTAAACAAAGTTACTAAGGGTTCGTCTGCTAGCCTATTCCTTAAGAGCGCCACGTGTGAGAAGTAAGAAACGAGGAAGGAAGAAGGGAAACATCTCAAATGATGATAACACACAGTTTGATAAAACTGACAAGGGAGTCAATTAAAGTAGGCTGTCAAAGAAAAGGGAGATATTTTATTAAGTGGCATGCTTCTGCTTGCCAGTTACATCAAGCGACACATCTGCTAGTGGCAGTGGGGGGGATTAAGAGCGGACATGTGTCGCCACTTTCAGGAAACATCACTCAAAAATCCACTTCATCACATCCACTGAAAAATTAACAGGATCAGTATTAGGATGCCATTACTCTTTTATGTACATCAATCAATATCGATGGGGGAATAACATCACATTACATCACATCACATCACATCCGGCTTCTTCCGTTCTCTCGTTATATCAGGTCTCATCGGATTTCCCAATGAAACGGATATCTGATTACCACTGAATACCACACTTTCCAATGTCTTGCTTCATTAGATAGCAACAACCTCAAAATTAGAGTATCTACATGAAGAGGAAACCTCTGATAAAGTCACTAAAACATTTCCATACCTTATCCTGGCACATGCATACATTACGTATAGTTATGATTTAAGCTCACATCTAAACCAAAGGAAAAGAGAGATGGAATATCTCAAAATTTCCAGGCAAGTATTCCCAGATGACAGGCAGGCAGGGTGCAGCTGGAGTACCGAAACGACTTCCTTTCTTTAACGTTCCACGCTTGAACACATACAAGATACACATCCAACTCATCCTAGAGAAATGACAGAAAAGGCAGAGATGGATGGTGTTTTAAATGTGAGATGTTAAGCTACCGCTGCAATCATAAAGACATCACCTTTTCAAAACTCATCACTCAACATTATTTGTCTTTAATATTAGATTGTAATGATTTAGAATTGCACAATTCACAATTTAATGGTGAGTCTGCTTCCTTTCATGCTTTGCCCGTGTGTCATCTCAGGTCCTACTCAAAATCTTACGCTCGTACTAGTGAGTAACCAGATTCTGGTGTGTTGTGTCTTGTGGGTGAGGCATGTCGATCTTTTTGTAGTTCCAATGAGAAACGATAATTTTATAGCTTTCTAGTTAAGTACAAATTTAATAAACTAATTAGTGTAAAAATTGGTTTGTTTGATTATCATTTTACATGCTCAGTTTAAGATTATTATTGTTGTTGGTAGATCTGTAAAGCATTCAATCTTTTCTAGTTACATACACTCACCAGACACACCAACAACGACTGGTCTTCCCATCCAAGCTTTAGTTCTTTTAAATTCCTCTATACACATTTAATGAGAGCTCAATTATCATTATATGATTCCATTATTGTGCCTCAAGCAGTAAATGGCTACTAAGTAGGAACTGAAGTTGTATGCTGTGAATTGTAATGATGTTGAACCAGAAGTGCCATAGAATTGGTCTGAAGAACAATCCAAATTCATTTCACTGGGATTTGTTGCTTTACTGTGTAATATCTAATTGGCATAGACTTGAGAAAATGTTATGAGCGTTAAATCGATTTGAATGGGAATTAACTGATGTATATTTGTAATATATTTTACTTAATATAGAACTATGATATCATATATAATTACGTTTTTTAATAATGGGGCGAATGAAGGTTTTCATGATGGCACCAATGAATTTTTATTAATAAAATAATTTGTAGCTATGCCATTTAAACTACGTACATCCTCTTCTTTATGGGTTCTTTTGATGAAGAATACATTTATATGCATATGGTTGTGTTTATAAAGTAACCGATTATAATCTGGTAATCTTCTGTTCTTCTGTTGTTTTATTCATGTTTTGTTCTCCTTTAAAATTCACCCTATTGTTAATTCATCATTAATTTTACAATCAAACAAACTTTATTAAAAAAAAAAAAAAAAAAAAAAAAAAACAAACAAAAGAAAGAAAAGAAAGCCTTTGGATCAAACATGCCATGAAAAAAAAAAAGTGACATACTTTGAAGTGTTTGACTGAAACCTATGGAGGAATGGCATGTTTTGGAGAATGAAACTTTAATCCTGACACACTTCTGTAAAATCACGGCTGAGCATCTCGGACAAAATCACGAGACATGCAAAGAGAATAATCCACATGTCAGTTTTATCTGGAGTCTTGTATGAAGGAGTGTTATTCCCTGAGTGTACACAAGCACGATGCTCACCATACATAATCTGTTTTATCTCCAACAAAAGCCCAGTCAGTGGACACAATAGGCCTGGTTCAAAAGGAATTCTGTCAACAGCAGCAAAAGGCAAAAAGGTGAGAAACAGTCGATATCGGCTTGTTCGGTTTTAATAGCGACATGACATGCACCGCCTTCCCGTTTACAAAAGGGAGCAAGGCGGTTATTTTAAGAACATTATTTGTAATTAGAGTAAATAAAGTGTGCAGTTAATAATGATGTAATATGTATATTATGTCTTGTTCAAAATGGTAACTCCACCACTGGAATATCATTCATGTCTACTGATAGTTCAGATTCATCCCTCGTAACTACCTACAACATCTGCATATTTCAGACTAACAGTGTGTACTTTCATGTCCCTCCACATTACAACTACACCATATCTTGAAACATCAAACATTTCCGCATCGATGCAACAGAGCATTCTCTCTATATAAACTCAACGTATAAAAATGAATTTAGTTAAACCACTGAAAATTTGAACCGTCAGTCAGCTTTATGATCGGGTCTTTATCAGCGAACGTTTGAAGACGGAAAGGAATTAGTGTTGGGTTTGTGGAACTTGCGCTGACTTGTTAGTTCCTCAGGAGCTCTAGGATGCTTAATTCCACTCAACTACAAACTGTTGTAGAAATTACATTATATACATTTACATTATTTACTGTCCAGTGTCACCCAAATGTGTGAGGAAAAGGTGTCTCCACAGACTGGAATCAGACCAACATGCAGGGATAACATAAATAGGGGGTTTATTAAGAAAAAAACAACAACAAAATCTACAATACCTGGAAAACACTAGGGAAAAGAGAAAAGGGAAAAGACTAGGCAACAAAAATAACACCACAGAAACCAGGAGACATGACAAAACACAAAAACAAAAGGACTCAGCAAACAACAAGCACAAGACAACAGGTATATATAGATAGGACAATTAGTGAGACACAAGGAACAGGTTAGTTAGTTTTTCCTCATCACCGTCACCTCCAGCTTGCTCATTAGGGATCAATTTTAGAGATAAATAGTAACTTCATTTTAAACTTTAACATTTTTATTCTGTTTCTATACTTATGGAAAGCTGCTTTGAGACAATGTGAATTGTTAATTGAATTGAATATACAGTGAAATATATATATATATATATATATATATATATATATATATATATATATATATATATATATATATATATATATACACACACACACACACACACACACACACTATATATATATATATATATATATATATATATATATATATATATATATATATATATATATATATACACAGTCCTGAATGAATACCTTATGTAACTAAGCACACAAATCTCACACTTTTCCACATTTTTACATTTCACACACCTAGAAATGTGTCAAAGTGGCTATTCCAAGCCAGAGACTGGAATACAAAAGAATAGTCCTAACTATTACCAGAAACACCACTACAGTTGATTTGAGGTCACTGTTGTAATCTCAGTGCGGTGAAACTTAAAGACTTGGATGTTCATGACACATGTGGTGAGAATATCTCTGCTACAGAAACATCTGTAAAAACTCCCTCATAGCCACGTCACATAGACTTCATCTCTACTGAACTGACAGTTTTTGGCCCTTAAAGTTACAGCACGCTGTTCTAATGAGTCCACAGGAAACAGAGGAATTCTGTGGCACACATGATTCCAGACACGACCACTTTATTCCTTTCTATTCATCTCTCCATCTCTCATCCTAAAGTCTGTCAAATATTACCCATCTCCTAGTGTACATTTGCAGATGTTGTGAATGGTACATAGATCTGTCACCCAGATCTCTTCACACAATTAAGCTGCTACTGACCACTCTTTCATCGCATGTGGTTTTTGATGGAAGCTCCTGCCTTAGCGTAGATTTTGAGTGATCTTGTTTATTTATTTGGAGAAGAGTGCAGAATGGGTATGACTGCAGGAGGGCTGTTACTCCATATATCTATTTTACTTTATTTATTTTAGTCTGTACAGTTTTTTTTTTTTTTTAAAGAATTGTAAGTGTCTTGGATCTCGTTGCAGTTTAATGAACGTATCTTGGATCGTTTTCTTTGTAGCTTTGTAGCACATTCTCAGTGTGCTATGTTTTTGTTCTGCATGAAGTCGTGAACAGCAACTGGAACGACGGTTGGACAGGAAAACAGATACGGTGTCTTTTTTTGATGACGTTCAAGACATAACCCTTCCAAAGCAAACACACGTACACACAGTTACAACATGGTGAGTGGGAGTTGTGTTTTTGCATCAGCTACACTTCCTCAGATAAAGATTTTGAGAAGGATTGTGTCAAAAAAACAAACAAAAAAAAAAAACATTCATATCTATATCTTTACCCTGAAAGTTCTATCATATCATATGATTATTATTATTATTTTTTAAATATATAAAAATAAAATAAGGTCACTTAACATTGTGGCACTTCACGCATTTTGGTAATTTAATAACAAGAAGAATATAATTTGATTTAATATTTTAGACAATATCCTCAATCTCGGTCAGGGAAAGGTGTGTGAATAAGTACATCTGCTTCTACAACTCATGAAATAAAATTTCAAGTGCATCCAGTCTGTGTTTTGTATTTCCTTAAGGCTTAATTCATAATCATTTTAGGACCTATGTAAAGCATTCTAATTTCCACATTATAATGTAGATAATACATAAAACCAAATAATAAAACAATATTAACTGATAAAAAAAAAAAATACAGTTTAGAATTTTTTTTTTTTTTTTATATATATGTGCATCCATGTGTAAATTGGCTCATAAATAAACATAATCTGCCTCTGGTTATAATGTGAGACTGGGATCGAGTTACAGACATCACCAATAACTAAAACATAAGTAAAAATAAGAAAGGAGCATTTGTTAGTTTGATACCTCACAGTTTAACAGTTCAAACTGATATAGATACAAGTGATTTTTAAGGTCAGGAAAAGACAGATTCTTTAAAAGGTTAATTAATGTATGATAAGATAGAGAGGCGGTGAGAAATTCAGTGTGTAAGGCATATGGACAAAATGTGCTAATAGGTTACAGGAGAGAGAGAGAGAGAGAGAGAGAGAGAGAGAGAGAGAGAGAGAGAGAGAGAGAGAGAGAGAAGGAGAGAGGGAGAGAGAGAGAGATAAAGAGAGTGAGAGAGAGAGCGAGAGAGAGAGAGAGAGAGAGAAGGAGAGAGAGAGAGAAGGAGAGAGAGAGAGAAGGAGAGAGAGAGAGAGAGAGAGAGAGAGAGAGAAGGAGAGAGAGAGAATGTAATGGTAAAGGACAGGAAACAGGATTAGGCATGAAGATTATACTGTACACTATACTGCAAAAAACTATTAATTATGATACTATTAACTAACTCCACCCTGAAACACAGTGTCTTTAAAATGAACGTTCTGTGATGTGCTTAGTGATTTGGGTGATAATTTGGTACTTACTGCCTCATTTGTTTGTTTTTCAACCATTACCCTGACCAGAATAAAGCAGTTACTGATCATTAAAAAAGTGAGAATCAGAAACAGTATATTAAGCAAAGTGGAAAACAGGTAGCAAAAGGTTTTTTATTTTCTTTCGCAAGCTACAAATTTCTTATCAACAGCCAGTTCTTCTTTTCCATGTACAGTAACATGTACCAATCAAGAATGGAGAAGTCAACCCTGTAGTCCCTTTGAGACACCAACTACTACAGCCAACTATTACATCTTTCCTAACTGGTGCTCATGATACGTTTGCTCTATTGTCCGAATATCATGAGTTTGAATTCCAGTGATACAATCTTTATTCGTGAAAAGGGGTTTAATGAGCAAAACTGAAAAGGATGACACGCAATCTTCCCCCTTGTCAATCACAGTGACATCAACCAGTCCCTTGGAGTGTAGTCAGGAGCCTTGCCAAAGTTTGA
This sequence comes from Tachysurus vachellii, assembly GCF_030014155.1. Taxonomy (NCBI): domain Eukaryota; kingdom Metazoa; phylum Chordata; class Actinopteri; order Siluriformes; family Bagridae; genus Tachysurus; species Tachysurus vachellii. Next base: position 13,088,347 of record NC_083482.1, on the reverse strand, counting down.
GGTTGAGGAAATGTGTCAACAATCATATCATTTCTTACCAATTGATTTGTATAAAATCCCAAAAAACCTAATGCCCTTTGCAGAATTCCTACACGTGAAATCATCCTGAAGAATTCAGATCTGTGATTTCCCTGTTCTCCTCTTCAGAACCTAGCAGCAGCCAAAAATTTGTAAGACCAGAGGCAGTCACTAGGTGAACAAGAGGGAAGATGACAAGCCTCTGATACGTGCTTCCCCCAGTTCACCTTCCACTTTGATTCCTGCTCCTATGGTGATTGTAAGGATTTTACAATATCTGCATACTTACACACATTCTTTCTCCCCCTTCAACCGTGCACCAGTTCTCATTGTTATCAGAGTAAGTTATGTGTGACAAACGCCTCGAGCGAAATCACCATCAAAGCGTCAGTTGGAAGGGAATCACGGCGGCTCTAAGCCTCTTATGCGTGACACATGTCACGTTTTGAAGAGTGCGGGGGATGAAAGTGGCAAGGAAGTGACAGATTTTTGCATGGACAGTTTCTTTCTTTGCTTTTTTTGTCACAGCCATCATCAGTGGAACTCATAATGGAGCATCGAAAGTGGCAGGTCAGGGACTCACAGGGCGTCTGGGCGTCCGTCTGCCCACACCTCTCTCAGGGGTCTGAGTGCCAAACTAACGTCTGCCTCTGCTGGCGGAGTCTCTTTTTCCTGTACCTTCACCCAAAATTATAAACAGGGGCCTTGTTGGAAATTTGGTAAACTCTCTCTATATATATACATGCAATATGGTAATGGTCATGTTTTGAAAGTTAGCTACTTTAGACACTACATGAATGGTTATAAAATAAAAACCCAACAACAACCGTTGACAAAATTAACCAATGAAAATAGATATCACTGGCTCGCATACAAACTAAGAAAAGCTAATCCAAACCTTCAGCCATCTTGAAGCATGTGTTAACTTTTCATACAAGCTGGCTTATGCTAATTCTTTCCAGAGACACTGTTTCCAACACACAGCATTATGAATGTTTAAATATACATGAGTGGAGAGCGTTCACACAAACGTGTGGTGTGTGTTAGAAAGCACTTTACACGGTGGATGAAATGTTGACGTTTTTTACTAAATGTTCTTAAAACTACAGGCTTTCATGAAATGGTTTCAAAAAGTGAAAAAAAGAAAAAAAAATCAGATTTCTTAAATTTGAAAGAATTATAGCAAAGATTATATTTGTCATCTTTATGCAGACTGACTGTTGTTACTATTAGATTAGTTAAAGTGTCTCTTGGCCCAAAATTATATTTTAAAGGAAGACAGCGAATAAATGTTAGAAAGAAGAATTAATGAATCCATTTTGGTAAAAAAAAGTATTTATGCTTTCTTGATACAGAGATATCAAAGATATATTACTAGCATTAAAGCGCACAACCGTTGATTGATATCCAGAATTCATCCACAGCATCATCTGATCTAACCACCAAAAATTACTAAAGGGCCTTTATTTGTTTCTTTACTTATATGTAACCAATGTAAAGACTCACACAGTAGCAACCTTATGGAAAACATATTCCTGCACCAACTAGAAATAAAAGAAGAGAGCACTCCAGTGCACCCCTGCACGAGCCCAACAAGTATTAAAAGATGGCATCTTGCATTGATGCGGAGCAAAGTTTCTCACTGTTCAGGCTGAAGAGCGTCTCGTAAACAAGTCACAGAATGGTTGGTTTTCAAACATGGCCTTGGTTCTCGACAGCAGCAGAAAGCCAGAGTGCCACTTCTCACAGTAGACTTTCCTGCTTCTACACTCTCAATATCTTTATTGTCGCTTGATATGTCACCAGTGCCTACATCTCCTACTTACTCTCCTGCTTTGCTTGCTTTACTTTAGATTCTTCCCTTTTTATAAATTATTCACACTTCCGTGTGTTTTCTCTGTACCTGCACCTCCACTGTCTAGGTACCCATCCCGTCTTGTGAAAGGGCTTCTGCTTTGAGACAGAGTTTGTGAAATGTAAAGTTAGCGTAGCTGTGACAACCACCTTCTAAGCACTAACACTTGCAAGAGATACCTCATACTACAGATACATTTCATAAAGAATGCAGTAGGTAGAAAAAAAGAAGAAGAGGGAAAAAAAAGATGCATTATTTAAGATATCCAAACACACCCCAAAATAAAAATGGCATAACAAAACAGATTAGGAATTAAAAATGGTAAATATATTCAGAACGCTGTTTCCTGGTTGTAGCTTCATTATTCCTGACAGTAATAAAAATAAAATGAAATCTGAAAGTGACATCTGGGTGCGTTTTGCTTTATTTGCTGTAGTGTACGCAGCCGAGGGAATGATGTAAATAGTCATATGAGACAGAATATGATTACTGTCCAGACACAGGAGAGCTGACCTGCTCCCAATTAATCACACAAACCCGGAGAGAACTGTCACCTCTCATCTACATCACCATTCCTTGCTCTCTGTCACCAGCCCAGGTTCTTTCCGGCTTGTTCCTGTTCTCTCTCATATCCTTTCCCTGCATTCTTTCTTGCACCTTCTACTTTATTAAAACACCCTGTTTGACAGATCGTTGGGCACTGGGCCTGGATTTCCCTCCATCTCTCCAGGTTCCTCAACTACCAAGGGCAGCAATGGCAGGGAGGACGGTGGTGGGTTTCCCCGAGAGGGCCAGGAACAATGGTGGCACTCCGAAGTGTAGCCTACATCCTCCTCCCACCATCAAAGTACATCCCCCCATGTTGCACGGCAGAGAAGGCACTGAACCACACACCACCGACATCAATTGGAAGCTTTCAAGAGTAGCCCTGTTATTTATTCCGTCTGTCTTCCTACCCCATAGCTAACCGCTCAGATCTTCACACGGTGGAGGAAGACAAGGCAAAGTGTTGAAGCTTCAGCACTCCTATCAGCCGGCCAAGCAGAAGCCTGTTGAGGGATATTCTCTCTAATAAGAGGAACTGCTGCCACTGTTCCAGTGCCAATAAGACAGTGGGTTCTCTGAACAAGACTGGTGAGCCACCGATGTACTCCAGGAAGAGTGACACAATGACAACCAACAGTGATAGTTCAGTACAGAAAACCAGACAATGGACAGAAATAGAAATTTAAAGAAAAACTTTATTCTAAAACACATTAAATGTGGTTATATTGAAGTATTATATTTGTTGTTGTCTTTGACACAGTTATGCCAAGTTAGACCAGAGTCTTGACTTTAGTTAGTGATCTACAAGATGACAAGTGCAACGATGCTGGACAGACTAAGCAATGAACCAATGCTGAAGCAATGCTTGCCTCTTTTGGTCGAGGTGAAGCAAGGCGTAAATCCAGTTGCTCCTCCATTAGCAGGTAGATTGGGAAAACAATGTGAAACTAGACCACAATATTGATGAAAGTCATGGAAATCCATTTAATCTAGAAGGTCGGAAATATACATATCGTCGCTGTCGGGCGGAAACCTCGTATGTCCAAATTTGGTCAATTTCATATTTTTTCACATATCGATGCTATTGGTCAGTCCCCACATGGGTCTGTTATTTTTACAAGTTATTAACCAATCTAAAGTCTTGAAAATAGCTTGAGTGCAAATCTCATAACTCCATTGGACACTTCAACTGTCCACCTCTTCCTCACTCCGCGGGAGAGCTTCGCGGCATATTTCTCCTTAATAAGAGTCACAACGAATCAACACGTCTTCTGAGGTAAATGTCTTCAAAACACTGGGCTCAAAGAAAAAAAAATCTTGACCCCCGCTAGTTCTGGTGCTCGTCTGAGGACAGGAATTTAGCGCAAGACAATCCACTGCAACGCGGACTAAACCCTGTGCACTGCAGATAAGGTATGGCATTTTTTCATTTCCTGAAAAATAACGGTTTTGGAGATATGAGGATTCCGCCTGACAGCGACGATATGCTAACCATGCTAACTGTACAAGCATTTCAAGAGATGTCAAGGTTTGAAACAATATATTTATGTTTATAATCCTTCCATGGATTAGTCAAACAGGGAACTGAATGATTCTGCTTGAAATTTGAGTAGAAAGGAAAGAAAAAAAATTACATCACTTCTTAAGTTATCGTCATTCCTTTTTTCTCCCTTGAAACAGCTAATGATTGTCATCTATCATAACCAGCACAATGACACATATTCCCTCGCTTTTAACGTTCATGATATTAACCAAGATCAAAATGTGGTAAATGCTGATGAAAGTGACACGCTGCATATAAAAGTTATCCCACAGCTGTGTGTTGATTTAACTTTATATTACCATTTGAGCATTCTCTTTGAAATGGGAGAACTGGCATCTCTAGAAATCATAGAGGAAGTCTGGAGGCTTCATAATGCATACTGTTCTGACTCTGCTGTTCAAACAGTTGTTCCCTAGACTTTTATCCCAAACTACTTCCATCCTTTCTATTCCTCTTCATTTTATTGCATGCCATTTATCTCCAATCCACATTTTTATCATTTGTTGCCAGTTTCCTAAAATTAAAAAAATATCTACTGATCTCAGTTTTGCCAAACGATTCAAGCACTAACTAACAAAATAAATAAGAACATGTTAACACCTTGCAATCTGTCAGTCTGTTTGAAATATTGATTCCTTGTTATGTTGTTATGTATTTATTGCACTGAACAAGCTTATACAGTACAGTGTCCTGTCTATCTCCTCTCTTTCCATATAAATCTGTCAGGTTTTTTTTCACTTTCTTGTTATTAGTTGACTCATTGAATGATCACTGTAATGATGAGCCTGTAAAACAGTATGAGCTAGAGTTACCAAGGGGCCTCCAGGGCCAAAGGTTGACTTGCAGGGGACTCAGAGGGAGGAGAGCCCAAATTAAGAGGGAGTCCCTGTGGATAAGAGAATGGGCGGTCCCTTCTTGAGCTCCATCCTCGAATTCAGCACATCACCGAGTGCTGCTTCTAAATTTCCCTCCGGCTTCTCCTCCCAAAACCCCACAGTGTTGAAACTTTTTTTCAGTCTATCGCTTTGTTAATGAGCCCCCATGTGGCTTCCAGCATTTAAACTTTTCCTGCGATCATCAGGTGCAAGCGTGTCAGGAGAATACTCAGAGGATAGTTATTGTGGGGAAAGAGATTAAAGAAACAACAAAATTTACATTTTTAATATTTGTTTTACCAGAACTCACCAAACTCTGTGGTGCCCCAGTTTTACAGTGAGGCTTGATTATGGTTGTGGCTGTTTCCATTTCAATTCATTTCACTTCATTTCTTCATATGTCAACATTTTATTTTATTTTATTAATAATAATAGCATGAATGAATGAATGAATGAATGAATGAATGAATGAATGAATGAACGAATGAATAAACAAATTAACAAAGTCAAGTAAAATGATTCATGATCAAACTTAGCTTGTGCTTGTAAAATAAAAAAGCTTTGTTTTTGCAGTAAGGTTTGGTTTTGATTGTTGCTCTTATTAAAAAACAAGAAAGAAAGAAGCTATTTTGTCCTGTCCCTTCAAACCAATCAGGGATGAGACTGTTAGAATACTGCCTACACAATGTCAGCCATTCACTCTAGCTGGAACTCGATTATATTCCTTGAGGACTTCTAAGAAATCTCTATTTAAAATACCCACTGCCTCAGACATACAATGAAGAGGAAAACAAAATCCCCAGACGGTGAGTCAGAATAAGCTTCAATTAGCAACCTAAACCCGTGATCAGCCACGTACTGCCCACATACTTCAAAGTCCTTACTGTCCTGTTATGCCAGTCTACACACTAAGACAGGGTGGACTGGGTGTTGGAGAGAAAAGCATTAACCAAAGGCACGTGGCTGACCGTGTGTCATACGAGACCACCAATTAAAATCACTTATTGGTGGAATAATATCCAGTTTCTTAATGGCAGAACACAAAGGGCTTTAAGAGGATTAGCTTAGGTGTAACTCAATCTCTTGCTCTCAGGCACAAATCTCTGCGTGATCATTGCTGCAGTCCAGCTGTATCTTAAAGACCTGGTTAAGAAGACGAGTGAGCCAGACAGGCAGGAACAGAGGACAAAAGCACCACGCCACAAGTACATGTACAATATCTCAAGGAGTCTATATGACACTCCCTGTAGCCTGAACAAATTAAGTTAAAGCACATATTTCTAAAAGTTTATGATCTTTATGAGGTAATTGATCTATGGAAATCCCATGCACAAATCACAGATAGGTTCAAGGACATTCGTGTGAGCATCCGTGTATGTTAGACAAGTGTTCAATAGATCAGCTTTTATATGATCCACATGTTAATGGCAAAACTGGAATATTCATGCAGATGTTTCCGTGATATCTTGCACTCTATACACCATCCCCCAAATACCCCATTGTCAGGGCACTCGTTCAGACAAAGTGTCTGTCTGATTGGACTATTTTTACAGGTTTCAGATTTTTCCGAACACATGCCCCATCACTAACTAATCCCTCATACCTAAGTCTTAACCAGTTAGTTTCGCATTTCATTGACCAAAAGCGAAAATACTATAAGCCTCAGTCAAATCATAAAACATATTAAGACTAACTCAAAGGTTAAGTGCCGACAATGCCTCTGAGATCATCATGGATTTTAAAAAGAGCAAAGGATCAAAAGCTAAACAGGCTATAAAATGACATCATCAGGATTTCTAGAGTGACTTGTCTCATGTTCAATGATTGCTGATTTTTTTTCACAGGTCTTGTGTCGTCAAAGCTCCCTGCTGTTCCAGACGACCAGCTATAGCCAGCTTGTGGCTAGCCAAGACTGCTAACCAGCTGGCCAAGTATCCACAAAAGCCTGAGTGACAGGATAAGTCCAGAGGCTCCTGCTGCCTTTCTGCTACTTGTGGCTACACATTACCCAAGGAGCTCACATTAATTGCCCCGTTTGGCTGGTCGTTTTTAGCAACAACCTCCGCCGCAGTAGGACTGGAACAAGACGATCCAAAACCCCAAATGGCTCTATCTAAGTTTAAGCTGGCAATGGAAAGCGTACTTTTCCCACAGGACTCCTGCTTGGGTCGCCAAGCTACATGCATATACACAATGGACGGTTTTTAAAGGACCATGCTGTGGATCTTTTGCTACATTTGATCTGACCTGAACATGGAGCAAAGTGCGGAAAACAGCATTGTCAGGTTGTTGTGGCAAGTGGTTTGGCAGCATGAGTTAACACAGATCCTGCATAAAACAATTGCTTACTGACATCAAATGGAAAGATCATCAAGGATATGCATGATTACTTTGGGCCAGTAAATAAAGACTTTTTTATTGGAACCAGTCTAATCTGACTAGAACCAGTATAGAATCTGCCAAATTATTATCAATATGCTATTTGGGATCTTTTCTAATCAAAGTCTTAGGATATAAGACTTATAAGCTTTGGGTTCTGCACTGTCTGTTGTGAAAAGGAAAAGCTACTCCATGTCTTGCAAAAGTGGCCACTACAACAACAAACATCTCCTCTTTTTTGTTCCTTTTTTTAACAGCAGTTTGGCAGCCCATCACTGGCAATAAAACCCATCTATGATTTCAGGGCACTGGTGAAAATGCCAGCTTGGCTTAGACCCATCTGGATATGGACTGGTGGGTGTCTGCTTCTCTGGGTCCAGGGGTAATGGAGCCTGTTGATGGTTGAGACATGGTCACACTTCTGTGGCTTATGAATATGAAACCTTTCACTGTGTCATCCTGCCATGTTACCAAGAGGAGTCCTGGACTGTGGGAATGCAGGGATTTCTCTTTGTGCCAGGACAAGCAAAGGCCCCTCAACAGCTGGGACTGCTGCTGGGGCTGCTGCTAGAACCTGGCTGGGCAAGAACAATGAACACAGAGGACTCCATACAGAATAGAGAAGTCTGGCTTGAGGGTTATGCTATGATGAGAAAGAAAGCTTGAAATAGAGATTCTTCAGACTTTGCCTCTGTTGGGCAGGTTATGTAGGCAATTTAAAAGATGTATAATGAAATTCTAGAAAGTGCATGTTTTTGAGGTCAGCCAGCATTGCACTGTTTGTAGTTTCCTGGCAGCCCTTCACCTTTTTTCAGACCTATTTTAAAAATGTACATATACTGTATACATGCAAAAAATGTCTGGGACCAGTTAAGTAATTGAACTAGACTAAGAAGAATGCATAAACATAGATCATGTTCTTCTGGTCATAGTAATGTTGCCTCAAAGGCAGAAGTCAGATCACATAACTCTTGGGCCATGAATACATTTTGACTATTGTCTGCTTAAAGTATCCAAAATACCTGATTGAAATCACAGTCAATGCAACCTATGACATTTAATGAGAAATCCATACGAATTCAAACATGCAAAGGTGATGTGGAATCCGCAGAGCATCTGTTATCTATTGTTCACTTAGCTATCCAAGTTTAAGTATCGTGAAAGTTGCAACCTTTCTGGCATTTTTTCTTGTGCAAGTATTTCCATTATACTGGTTTCCAATAGGAACATTTGAACAAAGCTATGAACTTTTCAAAATAAGATATAGCCACCAGAAGTGGAAAAAATGTTTATAGCGTCTCATATTTTAAGTAAATGATACACCTTTCCATATTTGCAGACATGATCTGGGAATGCCTGACTAGTCATTCTCCATGTTGGTCCTTGGCCACACTTAGGCCACTTCCACATAAATAAGGATTATTTACATATATAAGCAAAAATGCTAAATATATTTTGGAAAATTCACATTAGCACACCCACTCAGTGGATGGCGATATGTTCAGACAGTAACGTTAAAAGTACACAATAGCGTAGGTAAAGTGTGTTAATGCACTCTTCAGACACAACAATCTCTGATCGGAAATGGTTCCACCAGCTGCTAGTTCATCTGTGTTCTTATCCTGGATTCATCTTTGGTATGATTTGTACTGCTGGAGTCATGGATTCAGGACAGGTTTTGAATACACCATGTTCTGCTACTTCCTCACGAGGGTGTAATAACAAAATACAGCTCAATTAAAATTGCACATGCATAACCCATTCTAAACGATTATTACGTACATGCGCAGACTGACACTGATGGAAATGTTATCAAAAACAAAACCAAAATTTGAGGGTTGAGGGATTTTTTGGAAAAACATTGTTTCCAAAAAAATATATATATATATATATATAAGGACCATAAACAAGGACCAGACTCACTTATCAGTAATAACCTTTCATACAAATCGAGTCTTTAAATGGTTACAAATTGACAAATGTTAAAGTTTCCTTGTAGTTTATACAATGAGCCTGAAAGCACAATACAGGTACTGTAGCATTGCCGTATTTATTTCCTGTCCTTATCAAATCAGTTCTGAAAACAATCTAAAACTCTACTTTAAATGATGCCCCTGTCATCTTAAGCATGCTTTCTGCGCTCCTTTTCTTTAATCGCTGTTTGGTTGAAGCAGCCCTCACTTGAACTGTCTCTCTCACTGTATTAGTGTTTAGCATTAACACTAAATCCCTGAGTCTACCAGCTGTGCAGCAACTCCATGCCACTGAAGCCAAAAGTGATGCGTGGACAAAATGGGTTCAAAGTGTGTATATGTGTGTATAAGGGGGGGTCTGGGAGAGATAATCAATGGTCACCCCCCAGGGGTGCTCAGTATGCCATCACTACCCTCTAGTGCTGAGGAGGAGAAATGCAGGGATGAAAAGAGGGCAGAGCAGATGTGGTGACACAGCCTCTCAGAGTTAAACAGATAATGGGCTTTATTGATGTATAAAAGATGTCCCACTGAGCCTTCCGTATCTCCATTAGTGAAGGAACATTTAAATTGTTCATGAGCTGCTTCTCAATTTAGAAATAAAAAAAAAAAGAAAAGAAGATTAATAAGACCTTTATCAATTCATCTCGCTGGTCTATGATTGTGTGGGTTTGATTTTTGTCAACAATTTTAATGCTTCTGGGATTCATTATGCTAAATTAAACCTGAATGAAAAAAAATTATTTGTGAATAAAGTCAGTTAATCATCATTCAACGTACACATAAAAATCTATCATCCATCCCAACTGCACAAACACACACAAACACACACACATACACACACACACACACACACACACACACACACATACACACATATATATAATGTACATACACAGAAAAAAGTAAGGACCTAACCAATCTTTTCGACATGATCTCTTGTGTTTTCTGTGTTGTTTTATTAATCAGAAGCTCTAATGTCTTTTGATTTTTTTTCAGTGATTGAAGTTCTTTTCCAGTTAAGACTAACACACACCTTTCACATGTTTCATGACTACACCATGTACAACACAAAAACAAATATGTACAATCCATTTATCCAATAACAAGAACTCAGTGGCAAGGCTGATTCATGGGAAGACACTTCCATTGCTAAAATAATGATCTGCTCCTGTCCAGAGGCTTTTTTTTTTTTTTCAGCGCTCAGTTCTCAATCTCTCTCAATCTCTGAGGTCCTAACATCTTTGATCAAAATGAGTGCTCATTCTATTTCTATCCTGGGTTTAAACTTTAAAACCTCAATATGCTGTCTATAAAACTTCAGAAATCTTCTATTTCTGAGACTGATAATAAAACACTCAAAATATACTGCATAATAAAAATGTGTGGAAAAAAAAACATGCATCGGTTTTTGGGGTAAAAAAGTAAAATCTTTAAAATTAAATCCAGCTCTTGAGCTCTTAGAAGTGTGTATACATTTATATATTTATATTCAAATCCAAGGCACATAATTATTCATGGAGTGAAGGCAGCCAAACCGTTGATGGGTGCTATCAGGAAGGAATGACACCCTGTTAAGTTAGAAATTCTCTTTGTGTTAGCGAGGCTTCTCTAGTTAATCTTGCACCTTGCTTGATCTGCAATGTTGTAATTGGGATGCGCAGTGAAACGGCCTGTCTTATCGAGCTCGGCGGCAGAACAATGAAAGAAATGAACATCACACCGTTAGCTTTCTAATCAATTCTGTGTGAGCACGTTCAGAAGCAGGGTTGTACTTTTTAATGAGGACAGGTTTCCTTTTTTTTTTTTTTGTAGCTCTGTGTTTCTGAAGCACTGTGGATTACAGTGCCAATTAAGTAAACTTTCACTTCAGCTGAAGAGATCTCTTTACTTTGGATTCAGAGTTGCTGTGTTATATATCTTATAGGAGTGTAATCAATGTCAGTCCTTGTATCTGTATCTATTAAAGCTTCAAAAAGTTGTGTGCATGTGTGTATGGATATTAATCCAGAGCGGGCATGGCTATGAATATTCCTTGACCCTCAGCTACATCAGTCGACATCATAAGTCGTTTCAACTACAAACTGCTCAGGACTGTTTTTAAAGCTTCTACTGTATTTCTTTCAGTGTATACAAACTAGTAAACCACCACAACTCTGACCAGGGTGTTACTAAAGAACGCTGTAAATGCATCATACAATGACTCGCATTTGTGTTATTAAAATTAGTGGGTTTTTTTTTAATCCTACAAGCTTCATACGTGACTGCTTGAAACTATTGCACTCTCATAAAAGCAGAGAAAAAAAAAAAAAAACACTAGCTCAACTTTTTTGTTGTATTCCCAGGAGATCCTAATTGTGATGCATGCCTCTAGTCTCTTATTCAAGTCTATGTTTGTATATGTTTAGAACACATTATTCTGAATAATGTATTCATCTTTGGTTCTATCCTTAATATCTTGACATTGTGTACAAATAACATGTATCTGGGTGAAACGCGGCTCGACAACAAGGAATATAGATAGATTAGATACATTTCTGTTGGGTCATGTGGGCTTGCAAGTTGCAAGTCATATGACAGAGTGATCTCTCATGTCATGACCCCTCTGCATAAACAGTCCAATGATGAGGCCGATCAGTTGTCATGGTGACCTTGCAGTCAGTGCAGTAACCCAGCACCCAGTGGGCAAACAGGCTCGACCCTATGCCCTGCATTCTGCCAGGTACTCTGCATCCGAAAGTATTCTCAAAACTTTAACAGGGTCACGACTATAATTGAACCGGTTTTATTGAAGTTATTTCATGCACCAAACACCCATGAGTGGAACGAAACAAAATAGCATTTAAAGAGTCATAGACAAGACTGCACCTCTTTTGAAACCTCTCGACTGTGAGGATCATGGCTCCATCTGTTTTCCAGCCTCTGTTTTTGTGCTCGTTCTCATATTTTGCAGTGTTTTTGATAATTTAAAGTGACTGTGAGAAGAGTGAGGGGTGGATGTCATAGCACTTCTCTCAACTACCTATATTTACTGCTGAAAGTGAATTCTTGATGAGGCCGGTGATATCAAAGGCTCCGGGATCAAAGCGGCTCTAATAAGCTACCCACTGTTCTTAGAAACCTGGACTTTTAATACTGCACAGTGCCTCTGTGCTGCCTCGGGTTTCTTTACTTGGAGTCATGCAAAAGAGGGGGGAAACGGTGAAAGCAAACATCTGTAGTCACATTGTCATCCTCTAGTCTTTAATTTGTTCCTCTGTATTGCTGTGTAGTGGCAAATTTCCCAGTGCAGGCTGTTGGCTGTTGCTTTTTGGCTGCCGCTGTTTTTTAGCCCCATATGAAAAGGGCTTGTCATTTCTAAAATGCACACCTGATGCTCCTCGCACTGCATGCGCTCTGGCAGCTGTTAGATTTGTTTTCACCTATTTTTACTCAATGTGCCGGTGAGGTTTATGATCTAGGAAAAAAAATGGAGGTGGGAGTTGGAGAGAGAAAGAGAGACCACAGAGCTATCATCTGACACCAACGATCATAAATTGGTTTCTAATTCAAACCTACAAAAAAAGAAATCTAAGCATCTGAACTCCAATGAAACGTTAAGATGAATTTTTTTTATTGTGTCTTAAATGTACAGTTGGAAGAAGAATTTGGGTTCCACTAGATACAATGGAAACTACCAGCATAAGTATTAAGTAATAAAGCTAACATTCAATCTGCTAGTGAACGAGAATTGAGAATCTTTTTCTCATGTCAACATTCACAGTGAAATCACTTCAAAACTAAACTACATAACTACAATAACCTAGTCAAGACAATAGACCAAAGTTAGCATGAGCAAGTAACAAAATTAGCATTAATCATTCTTAGCAGGCTAGTCAAGTTCTCTCAAGTGAATTTGGTCAAGTAATCCTAAAATATAGCTGAAACAGGGTAAATACTGATCATCTATTTATTTGTTCTTGTATTTATTTATTTACAAAATATATCTATTTTACATATTACTTTATAGTACTTACATTTTTACTGATTTACTAAATTTATTATTTATTTAACCTAATTTTGTTGGTGATTTTCGTGATCTGAATATATATTTTTTTCAACTTTAAAATATTTCCCTGGAGATTCACTTCCTACTAACACACACAAGACAAACCACATACAGTAAGTCCTCAAGCTATGTCATCCCTGTCTCCTCTTACTAGCTATCCACACACACACACACAGACACACACACAGCAGTAAAGCAATAAGTAATTGAGTGTGCCACACAGTCTTTAAGTGTTGTCTCCTCCAAACAGCTCCATGATTAAGAGAGACAGATGATTAGAGGCTGTACAGCTGACTCAGAAAAACACACACACACACACACACACACACACACACACAGCTGCATGGATGATTAAAATTTAATGGTAATGATATGGTTATGCATGAAGCAATACACTGGGGTTAAATAATGATAATAGTTCCCTGCTCCCTCCCTCTCTCCACCTCTGTAATAATGTAGTCTGTACTGCAACATGATGTTAAAATTATGGGTTTGGTTAGAGACATTAGTTACTGTGGCCCTCCACTCAACACACATCTCTCTTGGTGCAGGAACATCCAGGGAGACACGGGGCATAAGAAAGGCGGCTTCACTTCACTCCAGGTTGCGTAATGTATATCATTAGTAACAAACAGAGCTACTCAGACCTCTCGCTGCAAAAGGCCAAGCTGCTGCTTTCTTACATGTACACTGTGTTTACAAGCCTACTCTACCACACTATTAATCTTTTACATGCTCCACTCTTCCATGAGAATTATGAAAGGAGTTGTACATCATGCTTTAACGGGAGCTACAGTAAGAAACAAACATAAAGCTTTGCCTATGATCCACATTTTTCCTCCTAATGTCAGATTACTATATCTATACCAATATGTGATTACCTTGGACAATAATCTGACCTATCCCATCAAAACTCACTTAATACTGAGAGGACATGTTTATTTAGCATTTTTAGAAGAAATCTCCGGTGTTAGTAGCATAGGAACAATTTCAAGACAGAGGCCTTTGTGGTTTGCGGTTTCTCAGAAACATGATGAGCTACATGTTTAATCTCATTAACTCCACAAAGGCTAAACAAAGAGGCTTGTGCAAGAACAACTGTTTATAACTGTTTAGTAACATAAGTGCTAACAGGAAATGACTTGTTTTGCTAATATCCCACAATATAAATGGTAAAAAAGACAAGTTATGTCCATGGTAGTTGGATATACACGACAGACATGGTAGATATTTGACTGGCCTATTCCTTTAAGTGGAACAAATGGTTACTGTTGTGTTGCTTTAGAATGAATCCATATGACCCGAGTCACAAGGCTTCCATTGCTAAGTAGTAAACAGAACACAGGGGTTAAGATGATACTACATCTGAACCCATGTGGTCGGCTCTAGTCATTTTTAGAGACCTGGGGTTACAAATTAGAGCAGTTAGTGGTCCTTGTCTATCCATTCATCATACTGTGCATCCTTCAATTGTATCAGTTCATCCATCCATGTTTACCTCGAGGTTCTGGAGGTGAGTTTGTGTCTCTCTGTTGTTCAGAGGGCAGTTCAGGGTAAGTTGCTCCCTGAGGCAAAGTATCCATCATGGGGCTTCTTGTAGGGAACAAGGGAATGAGGAAAGGGGCAACAGAGGCCTCAGGCTTTCTGTGACTACCAGGCCATGTCTGGGGCTCTGGCATGGGGCCTTGAGGTCGTCAGCTGGCTCTTTATTGACCTCTGAACTAGATGTCACCTTAGGTGGCTTATTAACCCCAGCACCTATACACACACTCTATTAGCGCTAAAGAAAACGCACACATCGAGGTGATTGATGTATCATTCTTTGAATCACAGCATCTCCTGACAGCAAGTCGATTCCTCCTACAGCATAATGCACATATTTAGAGATAGATTACTACTCAAAGCTATAGCTGTCGATCAAAGCAAACTCAATGCCACAGGCAGAATCAGATGCATATTGAAATGTATTTTGTTTTACTGATTTCACACAGATACATACATATAATTATATAAATGTACCTATACATCTTTAGATAAATAAAAAAAAGTACAGAAAGTTTTCAAAGAAACAGAACTCATCATAAATGAAGAAGGAAAGTTCTTTGGGATCTTAATGCTAAATGTGCATAAATATGTCTATACATTCAGATATAATCTCCCAAATAATCTCCCAGAGAATAACAAATCCAGGCTTTGTAAAATAGCATAATACTTAATCATGAAATATGATGAAATATTTAGAAACATATCCTGTTCTGGCAGCTGTGCCAAGCTGTATTTTATTATTTTATGCATTATATTTATGTAGGATATAAGTAAGGCAGTTAATTAGGTACTTAGATAAATAAATAAATAAATAGATAGATAGATAGATAGATAGATAGATAGATAGATAGATAGATAGATAGATAGATAGATAGATAGATAGATAGATAGATAGATAAACAAACAAACAAACAAATAAATAAATAGGAGTTTGATATATTAGGCAGCAAGTGAACGGTCAGTTCTAAAAGTTGACATGAAATGAAAACTGGGCAACAGTAAAGATCTGAGTGACTTTGTTCGAGGGACAAATTGGGATGGCTAGATAACTGGGTCAGAACATCTCCAAAACAGCGTAGCTGCAAACCAGTCAGAACGCCCATGCTGACCCCTGTCCTTCACTGAAAGCACCTACGATATAAAGGTGAGCAATGGAAGAACCGGAGCAATGGAAGAAGAAGTTGGCCTGGTATGATGAATCATGTTTTCTTTTACATCATCATCATAGATAGTGCATCTTGGTGCTATCTCTTCCCTAGGTAAAGACACATGCTCACAAGACTATGACAAGAATGATGCTCTATATAGGCAGTATGATGCTCTAGCCAATGTTCTGCTGGGAAACCTTGGGTCCTGGCATTCCTACCACATGGTATTCCCTAATGGCAGTAAACTCTTTCAGCAGGATAATGCTCTCTGATAAAGTACAAAAATGTCCCAGGAATGGCTTCTAAATTTTCCAGATCTCAATCCAATTAAGAATCTGTATGATGTCCTGGTCAACCAAGTCTGATCTGTGGAGAACTCGCATCTTACAGGACTTAAAGGATCTGCTGCAAATGTCTTGTTGTCACTTCCTTAATTGTTTGGTGGAAGACCTAAACATTATTAGGCAGGTTGTGTTAATATGATGAGTATATGTTTTGAAGTTATGGCTGACACATGGTGTATATATACTGTAAGTAATGATGTCACTCAAAAAGTTTTGTGATTTCTCTAGTTGATTATTTAACTATTTTCTGTGACACCACCATTATTAATTTGTCTGTGTGATGTTGATGCTTATCCTAATTCAGATTAATCTCCTAACATCTCCTTCCTCCTACTCTAACCTATTTATCACACTCACAAAGGCAGCCATACATACCCCACCCCCCCCCCACACACACACACAAATATTCAACAAATCCTGTACATATATTTATACACTCACCTCACACACATATGCATTTTACCAGACAAGTCAAATCAGAAATGCCTCAGGACATTTGGACGAGCTGTACAGATTGAGAGCAGTGTGTGTGTGTGTGTTTGGGGGTTGCGTGTGAGAGACAGCTCCCACTCCCAAACTGCCACAGAACAACTTTGGATGTCCATTCAACAAAAACAAATTACCTTCATGTAAACCCCAGGAATAATCAAAGGTAACAATATATGGGCGGAAAGTTGGTTCAAGACCAACTCCTTTGAAATCAACTATAAGCCTAATAAAAAAACACTGGCATAGAACTTTAGCCGACATAGAACCATTAGTGCTTTTAAATGTGAAGTTAGCTGGAAAAAAAGGATGGTGGGTTGATACGCTTTGCAAATAAATAAATAAATAAATAACAAGAGAAAAGTTTCATACAACAACAACAATAATAATAATGAGAAGATTTTTTAAATAAATTGCTCGAAATAAATAAACACAAAAAAAAGCCATAAATTAATTATTTATTTCAATTATTTTTCAATTTTATTATATTTTTTTTTCCAAAAATTAAAATACCACATAAATGTACAATGAAACATTTTCCACTTTTCTCACTTCTTTCTCTCTTTCTTTCTCTTTCTTTCTTTCTTTCTTTCTTTCTTTTATATATAGGAACTAATTAAAAGTTTTCTTCTGTTTAAAATAATAGTAGCTCTGGTCAAAGCATTGAAGTAACATTTTGAGGATTGTTTGCTGTAATTTTTAATTTCTTATTAGGAATTTAATGAGGTACACAGGACAAAACACACACACACACACACACACACACACACACACACACACACACACACACACACACACACAGCCTTTTTTAGAATCCTCTCATGCGCATAAAGCAAATTGCTCATAGAAGAACTGATATCAAACAGAATGAAGGCCAGGAGAATTAAGCGCATGTTTGTTTTCTTTCGGTTATCATTTCAATGAAACACAAACAATTCCTCGAGGTAATTTCACCTCGCTTGTTGGACGAACTTGTGAGAAAGTAAAACCGATGGAATGCTTAAAGAATAATTTGTATATATTCAGCATGAACAAGTAAGATTCATTTAGAATGCTAAAAGAGCAGTTTATTCTTGCTGTTTGTTTACAACAGCAAAGAGATGATTAATGCGTTATTATTTATTAATCACTGCATTTTTATTAAACAGTGCCAGATGTTCAAAATACAGGGCAAATATTACTAAACCATATTAAGCACTTTTAATAGAGAAGGGTTTACTACTGTATAATAACACATTTATTACAGATTTATTAAAATGCACACAAAATTTTATTTATTCTTAAAATCACAACATAAGAAAGAAAACACAGTGGGTTGGCCGTCTTTAATTCTAATACAGAGAGTAAGAACTGATCACAATAAAACAACAAGTCTTTGTTTTTATTTATCCACAGCCCTCCGCTGCAATGGTACTGAAATTCAGTGGGTTAAAATTGACCTCAATAAAATAAAAGTAAAACATAATATGCAAAATAAGGTGAAAAATAATCTACCATTAAGTGTTTAGATTTCTCACATTTTAATCTTTGAAATTTTTATATTCCTCAGTGAATATGTTAATCAACAATTCGTAAATGTTTCATTTAATTATTTGTCTCCCACAGTTCACAGATTTGCAGCGTTATAGTTCATCTTAATTAATTTGATTTAATCCAATTCAATTCATTTGTATAGCGTTTTTAACAATTCCCATGCTCTTAAAGCGGCTTTACAGAAGTATGGAAACAGAAGAGAGAGAATAAAGAAATAAATAGAAGAAGAAGAAGAAGAAGAAGAAGAAGAAGAAGAAGAAGAAGAAGAAGAAGAAGAAAATAGAGATAAAAATAAATTAATTAATACATATAATAAAAGTATATAAAAAATGTAAAAAATTAAAAAAAAAAAAAAAAAGATTAACTTAAAATTTAAAATGCTATATATATCTATCCCTATCCCTATCCCTAATGAGCAAACCGGAGGCGACGGCAGCAAGGAAAAACTCCCTGAGATGAAATGAGGAAGAAACCTTGAGAGGAACCAGGCTCAGAAGGGAACCTCATCTTTATTTGGGTGGCACTCTACAGTAAATAATGTAAAGGTAAATACTGTCCTTTCTACAACAGTTTATTATAGTGCAACCGACAGCTCCTGAGGAACTAATGGGTCATTGTAAACTCTGAGATCAGCGTAGACTTGATTGCTGATGAAGACCAGATCATACAGCTGACTGACACAAAATTGGTTCAGAGAAGGCATGACGGTCTCCGGGCATCTCCATCCACAGCAATCCCATGAGTCACTGGCTGACCATGCAGATAAATCCCCGGCAGTGTAGCCACCGGGCGATGAGACTCCAACCAGGGGTAGAACATCAGGATTGACACAGTAGCTCCGTAAGAAGAAACGATCAACTCGGAACTAGGAACACCGGGAGCTCGGGAGTGACATATATAGCTCGACAGAGAGAGAGCAAGAGAGAGGAGAAAAATTGTTAGGTATGATTATAATCAGGTGATGGACACTGTAAATTATGTGCAAAGTGCTGACAGGGACTCCGGCATGACTAGCTATGACAGCATAACTAAAAGGCTAGAGTCAGAAAGTGGCACAGACATGAGAGCTTCCTGGGATGTAAAGCGTCCCACCACTCCACAGTCTGCAAACCTGAGTCACTTGTGAGGGTGGTAAGCCGACAGCATCCAGACATCGCAGTTCATCAAACACTCTTTGCCCATGAACCCTCTAGATCTACTCCTTTACCTAAGAAAAGCTATTCGTAAAAAGCTAGACTAAACAAATGTGTTTTTAGCCTGGACTTAAACACTGAGACTGTGTCTGAGTCCCGAACACTAATTGGAGGTCTGTTCCATAACTGTGGGGCTCTGCCCCCTGGTGTAGCCTTTTGTACTTGAGGTACTAACAAATAGTCTGCACCTTTTGATCTCAGGTACTGTGGAGCGAGATCATTAATGCCCCTTTTTCCACCGAGGCAGTTTGAGTGCTGGTTCAGAGCCAGAGCCTAATTTAGAACCAGTTCTTTCTTTTTCGACAGCCAAAGCACCGGCTCTGAACCAGGAAAAGTGGTTCTTAAGTAGCACCAAAACGTTGCTGGTCTACACTTAACCTTGTGTCAGGGGCTGTGGGTGGGGCTACTGTTAGCGCATTTGGTAATGTACCTTAAGTATACTAATGTTTAATACACTTTTACTTTACCGCAATATGATACATTATCAGCACACATGATAGTAAGTAGCTACATGCTAAGGCTAACTTTTTTCTGTGTTAATGATAAAATAATGTTATGTACTTTCTCGATTACAACCTCTGTTTATTACAGATTACACGGAGCTGCAAGTAAACATTGGATTCGCCGTGTTTGGATGCTAATTTAGGTTCACAAAGCCATGAGCATTAACAGTAAAGCCACATCCGCCATTGTTGATGTGTTTGTGTTTGCCGCTGCTGCGCTAACGTTGCTGGCACAAGTGACACGTATACAGTGACGTCAGACTCGGCTCTGTGTGATGGCTCGCTAGCCGGTGGAAAGGCAAACCGGTTCTTAGAAGGATCGCCAGTGGAACCAACTTTGAACCAGCACCAGTGCTAGCTCTGAACCAGCACTCGGTTCTTTTTGGTGGAAAAGGGGTATAAGTGCTTTATAGGTTAGTGATAGTATTTTATAATCAATGTGAAACTTGACTAGGAGACAATGCAATGAGGAAAAGATAGGGATGATGTGTTCATCATATCTTCTCCTTCTAGTTAGGACTCTAGCTGCTGCGTTTTGGACTAACTGGAGCTTGTTAATGCTCCTCCTGGGACATAAAGACAGTAAAGCATTACAATAATCCAACCTAGAGGTAACAAATGCACGAACTAGTGTTTCTGCATCATGTAATGACATCATATTTCTTATCTTAGCAATATTTCTGAGATGAAAGAAGGCTTAGAAGAAGAAGAATTAATCAGAACAAAAGCAAGAGAGAGAGAATGAGATGGACAAATAGACAAAAAGTTGTAGGAGTGACAGTTTACTCCTCATATGACAATTTAGATACACACAGCCTACCTCTCTCTCTCCCTCTCTCTCACACACACACACACACACACACACACATTACAGGTCTCACACCAGGTCTGCAACATCAAAAGGTCTCTGTATGATGCACACAGATCTTTTGCCACTACAAAGAAAGAACAAAAAAACAGACATGAAAGTGAAGCCAGTACACATATGGCAATTAGTAAAACATTTGAACACCAAATTCACCACAAAAATTGTGTTATTAAACATAGCAGAACAGCAACAACAAAAAAAATGTAAAAACAACAGCTGGTTTAAGGCTGGCTTTGTTCTGAGAGTGTAGGTATAACCGTAGGATGGCACTCAGTGGCCGAGGGTTATCACAATGTTAGGACTCAGAGTCAGATGTCTCATTTCAGATGTCATGGAGAGGTTATAATGAGTGAGTCGGAAGTTCGTTTGATGAATATGAATAACAGGTTATAAAATTACAAATTAATTCTCCCCCTTTAACTCCAGTTACCTGTAAAAGTTCGATTCCTAAGCTGAATGCTAAAATCTGATTCACACACTGATCTAGTTCTGACAGGAAATGTTTATTTTTACATTTATGGAAGGAGTCTCCAGGTTCAACACTTTGTAACAGTCATGTTATGTATGTAAAGTCATTGAGCGTCATGAATACTCTCAAGCTGTTTTATTTTAATTTCTAAACACAGGGAAAAGTCAAAGAAACTGGTGAAGAAATGTCTGTTTATAGCTGCTATGATATAATCGATAATGCTACATGTACGATATTGCTTTTAAACGTAACTATAATAAAAGCTTCAATCATAAAAAAAGTAAAATTCCTTGCTTAACCCTTCATAAGAGATGGCTAGTGTATTTTTACAAATTTGAAGCTGTGTAGTGATTGTACAAAGATGGATAGAGCTGTCTGACATTTCTAGACATAAAAGCTGATCTATCTGTGTGAGGTAGCGTTCGCTAATTCTTCTCCGCTGCTTCTCTTTTTCTACCCATCCCTCGTCACAGTCGCCTCGGTCACCTCAGGCTTGTTCATTAGGGATAAATACAAACACATTTAAATAGAAGTCTAATATTAATCTTGAACTTTTGTATAACATCTTTATATAATAATTATATAATAAACTTTTTGTACTATATTACTTGTGTTCTGTAAAGCTTTAAGACAATGTCCATTGGTAAACATTGTTATACAAATAAATTGGAATTGAGTTGAATTGAGGTAGGCCCTGTTTATTTTCCTTTCTTCTTTCTATCCATCTCTCTCTCTCTCTCTCTCTCTCTCTCTCTCTCTCTCTCTCTCTCTCTCTCTCTCTGTCTCTCCCTCTCTCTCTCTCTCTCTCTCTCTCTCTCTCTCTCACTCCCTCTCTCTCTGTCTCTCTCTCTCTCTCTCTCTCTCCCAATGCAGGTATCCCAACACTGTCAAGCTTCCAACATGTTTACACAAACATTTCCTCATACTACTCCTCCAGCTAATTTGAGAAAGACAGACAGAAAGAGAGAGAGAGAGAGAGAGAGAGAGAGAGAGAGAGAGAGAGAGAGAGAGAGTGTTCTCTCTGTTCAGACCTATCCAGAACACTCAAATGGTTTTATTCATTTCTCTATTTTTTCTACACGATAACAGAAAGCATAAATCACTTAACATAACAGTCTATTTTCCCCCTCAAACATTCACTCCATTTGCACATTTATACACTTTCAAAGAGAACCACCAGGAAAACCTTTTAGTATTAATAATTCTACAAGGTTGAAAGCATATTTTATATTTAGAAATATTATAGCGTTGCTGTTATATTGAGGAGAAAATCATTTGAAGCAAGGAAATACATTCTGAACTGTAAAAACGCTTCTATTTTCTTCCACAGAAGAAGTTTTTTTATTTCATGAAAAAAACTATTTCTTATAAAGATTATTTAAACAAAGTCATATGGAAATTATCTTTAGTACATAAGGAACAAACAACATCTGCAAAAAGCAAAACACAGTTGTTGTTCGTGTCCTTTGTTTTCTGACTGGCAAAAACTTTAAATATCTGAAATAAGTTAAGATTAATTATAGTAAACATGATATAGACAGAACAAAGGTACAGAACAGGAGTAAATAAGGAGATTCATTCTTATTTATCTTCAGTAACCACTTTATCTATGGTCTA